>NC_059264.1:11170334-11182834 GCF_017591435.1 Portunus trituberculatus
AGAAATAAGTTATCGACTAAGACACTGGAATCAATAATTAAAACATACGAGAGATTTCCATCAAATTTTGCCCTGACCCCTTCTCTGTGTAAGCGGTATTCAAGTGCAAGAACAAGGTACTTCTCAAAATACTCGGATAAAGATGAAAATGCTATGTTCGTTGAAGCACAAGAATCTTCATAATCATCATCAACCTGCTAAGCATGTAAGTAAACATTTTTTTTCTTTTTTGCATGTGTAGTCTTTATTTCAGTATATAATCACGATTTGTGAGCGTAGGGTAATGTAGGGGAAAATCACCTTGGCTGTAGGGAAAATTAGTCATGGAAGCGTGGCAACACTGGGTTACAGTCACAGTGAAGCGAGGCGTTGTGTCGGGCGGGTGAGTGGTTCAGGCGGTGCTGGTGCATATGACGTTCAACTGATACAGCTATTAGTCCTCCTCCTCATGATCAGGATGATCATCATCATCATTAATCATCCATTTATTTTTACTACTATTACTATGACGGTGAGATGAAAAAGTATTATTATTATTGTATAGTATATTATAATAGAAGAAGTAGTAGTAGTAGTAGTAGTAGTAGTAGTAGTAGTGATAATAATAGTTATGATGATGATGGTGAAGATGATGATAATGATGATGATGATGATGATAACAATGTTAATGATATAATAATAATAATAATAATAATGATAATAATAATAATAATAATAATAATAATAATAATAATAATAATAATAATGAGAAAGAAAAAAAAAGGAAAAGCAGCAGCAGCAGCAGCAGCAGCGACAACGACAACAGTAACAACAACAACAGTAACATTAATTCCCACAAAACACCGCACATGAAACCTGCCAAGCTGCGATCAGACCACCGCTGCACCGCCGCTTATGTGTCTCTGTTGGCAGGCCAGGAGATGGTGGCCGCCGTCAGGGAGGTGCTGGGGAGGAAGGTGCTGCTCGGAACCGGAGAGCGGGGCGGGGGACTCATTAGTGAGGGCGAGGTGTTCCTGACTGACACAGGGAAGGTGTTTATCAAGTGGAACAGGAGAGAGAAGGTAAGAGGAAGCAAGGCAGGAGAGGAGAATGAGAGAAGTGAGGGGATCAGTTGGTTCTCTCTCTCTCTCTCTCTCTCTCTCTCTCTCTCTCTCTCTCTCTCTCTCTCTCTCTCTCTCTCTCTCTCTCTCTCTCTCTCTCTCTCTCTCTCTCTCTCTCTCTCTCTCTCTCTCTCTCTCATTTAACTTACGCCAAAAAAATGGAAATTGCAAAGCTTCAGCCTCCTTTCGTAAGCAATACTCCTCATCGTCTGCATGTATATGTTAACTTGGAGTCATTCTCCTTTGTACGATTCTAACAGTCATATACTTCCATAAATGTACACCATAATCTTGAAATCTAACCAGCTGAAACTAGAATTTTGACATTACTTTTAGGTACTTGTACTTTCATAGCCCCTTACCACTTAAAGCTCTCTATCAAATCGATCACTTAATCTACGAACGCCTCTGTACATTTAGTGGAAATTCCTCTCAGACTCCTCAATTTACAGCTCTGCTACAAGAAGAAACCATGAACCGAACTCCTTTTTAACATTCTTGCTACTATTTGTCTCATTTCTCCTCAATTGCAAACCACACACGGGCGTCTTTTCTTGGGCTGTGGATTCACTTCTTAAGCTGATGGGCTTTGAGATAGGAGGTACCCCCAAAAAGTATCCCCTTTAGCCCATAAATTCCCGTGAAAAGCCCACATGGTATAAATAATACTACACTGGAGAGAAATACTGCAAAACTTACTATCTTTATTCCTTAACTCTCAGGCGCTGGACATGTACAAGGGTGAGTGGGCAGGTCTGGAGCAACTCAGGGCTACTGGCGAGGTGCGGGTGCCGGAGCCCCTCGCCGCGGTGGGCCTTCCTGGGAGCGGTGCGGCGCTAGTGCTGGAGTACCTGCCCATGCGTGATCTACATCACCACTCCCTCACACTCGCCCGCCAGCTGGCCAGGTGAGGAGGGGAGTGTTACTCCAAGCACAGTGACAACAGTGCATAGATTGTTAAGAGCTTGCTAGTAAGGAAGTACGTCCAGTGTTTTTTCTTCTCTATTATTTTTCTTTCTGAGTTAGCGATCTTTATAAGTATTGGTTGACACACGGGTGTTATAGCCAAGTTTCTGTGCCTGGAGTTGATTTCTTGCAAACATGGAAAAAAAAAAAAAAAAAAAAAAAAATATATATATATATATATATATATATATATATATATATATATATATATATATATATATATATATATATATATATATATATAGTCGAAGATAACGAGAAAGAGAAAATATCCCCGAAATAATGCCGCAAGAATACATATCACGGAAAATAATTACTTTTTGATGTAAAGGGGCCGACATGGTGCAGTGGAACCATGCGTGCTTTGGGGTCCGAGGGGTCTCCAAGCGCACGGGTTCGAATCCTGTCCACGGTCCGAGTGTAGGATGGGCTTCCTCACTCGGGGCAACGGTTTCCTAGCGGGTGGGCTTTGAGATAGGAGGTACCCTAAAAAGTATCCCCTTTAGCCCAGAAATTCCTATGAAAAGCCCACATGGTATATATATAAAAAAAAAAAAGGCAACTACATTAGAAAAAAAAATAACACTAGAAAAATAAAAGAAAACGGTTTGCCTATGTAGACATCTTGAACCAACCAAGAAAAAGGTCAGAATTAATTGCATATAACTCTAGTTTTATATAAACCCACAAAAAAGTAAATAGAAATAGATAAAGTTAATAATCAATGAAAATGATGAAATAGATAAGTAAAGTAAAATGAAAAAAAAAAACATTAACAAAAACATTAACTAAAGAAAAATAGAAAAATAAGTATATGAAGTGAGATGTCATACTCAAGCCCTCCAAGACTGCACCTCCAGAACCCCTTGGCCAGTACTCACCCGGGCGGCAGTCGCGTGGGGCAGGGGGACGCGTGCTCCACCTTCGTGCCTCACTTCGGCTTCCACTCCCCTACGCCCTGCGGCTACATCCTGCAGGACAACACTTGGTGCGACGACTGGCAGGTGCGTCCTGTAGGGAAAAAGAAGCAAGAGTGTTAGATTGCCCTGTTCATTACCGTGTGTTGATCCTTTTCATATGTAACAAATACTCATGATTAGGGAAGAATATATGAAAAATGAGAGAGAGAGAGAGAGAGAGAGAGAGAGAGAGAGAGAGAGAGAGAGAGAGAGAGAGAGAGAGAGCCCACTAAGCTGTCAATCTTCACACAGTACAGCCAAATGGATTATGCAAAGCCGGATGATAAGATAATAACTCTTGAGGCATTATGCTGCTTTCCTTTGTAACAGTTACTTGAGTATAGAGGCCTAGTGGGCATGGACAGATAGTGTTAAATAGTGCCGGTGTGTCTTGTTTATTAGAATACTCTGTTCATATTCGTGTTTGGCTAATTTTCACTGCTTTGATCGTCTTTTTGGTATCAATGAGAGGAGTATACAGATATTACATAGTTATTTAAGTAGAAGACCGGCCAAGGGCAACAAAAACTAGTAAAAAATGCCCAGTTCCAAGATAAAAAAAAAAAAAAAAACGGGGTAAATGTCCTGAAACCTTCCTTTTCATTGAGTTACAATCATAGGTAGATGGAAAGACAAAACCCGGCAGGAAGCTACAGAGTTTGGTATAGAACACACACACACACACACACACACACACACACACACACACACACACACACACACACACACACACACACACACACACACACACACACACACACACACACACACACACACACACACACACACACACACACACACACACGTGAACTAATTTATATATATAATTAATTTTCCAGACATTTTTCAGCAGAAAGCTTCAGCAGCAGATTTCCATGATCGAGACAGAGGCAAGTAGTAGTAGTAGTAGTAGTAGAAGAAGTAGTAGCAGTAGTAGCAGTTGTAGTAGTAAAAGTAGTAGAGGTGGTGGTACTACTAGTAGTAGTAGTAGTAGTAGTAGTAGTAGTAGTAGTGTAATTGTAGTTGTAGTAGTAGTAGTAGTAGTAGTAGTAGTAGTAGTAGTAGTAGTAGTAGTAGTAGTAGTAGTAAAAGGAAAAGAAGAAATTTAAACGTAACTAGAGGTATTAACTTAAAACTTCTCTTAAGAACCTACAATATTTACTTAATTGAAAACCTTGAATACAAATTCGTGAAAATATATAACGCCCCTCCACACACCTCTACCGCTGTCGTGGTAGAGATAGCGGTGTCTATTATATCTCAAAGGTCCTTGGACCAAAGTGTCTGGCTCAAGGCCATGACGTTTTTAGATTTTTGGGAGAAGCTGGCCTTCTCCCAAAGCTGTGATTTTTATTTGATTATAATATATGTATTTTAATGTTTTATGTATATTATTGTAGCTTTTTGTTTTTAATTACCATTAATTTTATCGTTTTCACTTGTTTTAGCTATTTTATGCATTTTATTTAAGTTTATTATATGTATTTTTAATGTTATATTGAATTTTATTGTAGTTTTAGTATTTTTTGTTACCTTTGATTTTATCTTTTTTAATTTCCTTTAGTTTAAAAGTAAAATATCGTAGCGGCGCCATATGACCGTTGATGTTGCGGCGCCTAATATTAAAATCCATCCATCCATCCATCCCCTCCACACACACACACACACACACACACACACACACACACAGTACGGAGACCGCGAGGTGTTGGAGCTGTGGTCGAGGCTTCAGACACAAATGCCTCGCTTCTTCGCGGGCGTGAAGGTGCTTCCGTCGCTCCTGCATGGCGACCTGTGGATAGGAAACTCGGCAGAGACACCGCAAGGCCCAGGTGAGACGGCCGCACACACAATCACACGAATTATCGCACACATGCCCAATAGCAATCTTAAGTCTATTAAATTTTCTCTGTCCATCTCTTTTTTTTTTTTTTTCTTCTAATTTTTCGGTCTTTGTTTTTCAGTCGTAGTTTAGTTTCTTAAGTCGTATGTTGAGTTGTGAGAGTGTCATAATCAGTTGGTAAATCGAATTTCAGATGTATACATTATTCCAGCGCACAAGAGAATCATACGTCACGCATCATTATAATTACCACTATATTCTCCTCCTAGTCCAGTCAGGATTGTCAAAAATATCTTAAATGCAAAACAAACTTACTAGTCGACAATTGGCGAAGACTGAGAGGGTTAAGTGACTGTATTCCTTCCCCCAACAGTCTTTGATCCAGTACTCGTCTGTTCCTTATCCCGCAGTTCTCTTTGATCCTGGAGTTTTCTACGGCCACCACGAATACGAGAGCGCCGTGTCACCCCTTGTCCCGCCTGGCTTCGGGGAGAGTTTCTGGGCCGAGTACCACGCCGCCATACCCAAAGCTCCGGGCTGGGCGGCGAGACAAAAGCTGTATAGGCTGTTCCACAAATTCAACCAGTGGTGAGGTGGTCGGGGAAACACGGCTCAAAGGCTTGATTGTTTGCTATGTGTAATGCTAATGGTTTCCTTCAGCTTCTCTTTTTGTGTTATGTTTTCTGGGAATTCTTAAGATCTTTCTCCGATGTTTGCTCTAACTGTAGCTACAATTCCGATTTTAGTAAAGATAAATGAAAATGAAAAAAAAATATAAGGCATTAGCACACTAGTATTGTTTTCATTGGTTCTATTTATGCTGTTCTTGTTCCTTGTGCTGTAACTGCGTGATAAAACTAATATCTATCTCTGTACTGTGCTGCAGGAACCACTTCGGCCTTCAGTATCAGTCAGCCTGCGTTAAGCTGATGAGAGAATTGTGTGGATGAGGCATCAACACTACTACTAACACAAGACAGGGCGACACTCATAGGATCGTCAACTGAAGGAAAACACGCGAAAGAAGACACTTAACAGAAGATCCATTAAGAAATTTAAATCCTCGCTTGCTACGAAACTCAATATCAAGATCAACAAGAAGACAAATACTCACCATGTGGCTCAAAATCTATATAGGTGAGACTCAAAGGATCGACACGAGTCAGCAGAAGATCAACAAAGAGCAGAACACAATAAATAGGATTCTCATGAAGAAGGTCAACGTCAACAATGATCGTGAAACTTAAAAGGTCAACAGAATATCAATAAATGGCATAGTGCAATCAACAGGAGGTCGAGTAGGAGGATTAACATGAGGGTAAATGCGGGGACGAACAGTGACCGATCTTAAACACCCTCCTCTCTTCCACCTTCGTCTTAACACTGCCACTCTGTGCCTTGTGGGCTTGTTCTTTTAGTGTCGATTATTGCTTGACTTTCACGTAAACCTCGATATTTATGGTTTCAGGGGACAGGCACACACACACACACACACACACACACACACACACACACACACACACACACACACACACACACACACACACACAAAGGAATATATGTAAAAATCAAACGGACATCACAGACAGGAAAAAAAAGGTCAGATACAAGAAAAGTACATTGAAGAAAAGAAAATTATAGCAAAACCAGCCAAGGAAAAAAAAAAAAAAGAAATACTTATCTGATGTACAAATTTAGTGTACTCTTAATACTGTAACTCAAAGCAGACCACTCCATGTGTAACTTCAAACTAAGGCAAACTTAGAAGACAATTAACCAGAACATTGAAATAGTGCAGCAACTGACAGGGAAGCTTGGATGTCTTTGTGTCTATAAGTGTTGTTGCTGAGTGGCTCACTAAAGGTACCATCATGGCCAAGAGTTTGTTCACATTATGTATTTTTTCCTCTAAACTTCGTCTCAATAGTAAGTCCTCCGATATGCAGCCTGTCACCTTACAATTCCTGCGAGGTGAAAGGCTGCAAGGAGACCACAAGACGCAGAACTGAAGGAGGAAGTTAAACACAGTGGAAATGAAAGCGTTAGGTTCTAAAACTTCTGGTTGAAACTACATCTTGAATTGAAGAGCCACCGTCATCAGAAAATGCTGAATACTATAAAAGGAAATCCTGTGGCGCACTTTGATAATAGTCACGGGGAATCGAATCCTGGACTCGAGCATTTTAACCTCTCAGTACCATGACGCGTTTTCATATTCATTCTGGTTATTATTTGATGATTTTATACAGTTCCAGAAACTTATTTGAGGGTTGAAATAGTGAATATTCTGGCCATTAATCTTCTGACCTCCATAGACCCTTCCTAATGTATATAAAATCGTCTTATCATACCTAAAAACTCACGGTAAAGAAGAGTCCCAGTACTAAAGGGGTTAAGTCCAGGATGTCAACCAATAGGTGCGCTCATTTACTTAAGCAGGTTGGTGGAACTTCTGACAGTATCAAATATGTATTAAGTAAGTATTAAGTAAAGGAGCGAAAACTTTATGAGATTGTAGTGCTGGTTGACTATAAGCAAATTAAGTGAGTATGTACGAGGATCTTATTGACTGATGGACTATAACTATTAAAAAAAATATTATTATTATTATTATTATTATTATTATTATTATTATTATTATTATTATTATTATTATTATTATTATTACTACTACTACTACTACTACTACTACTACTACTATAATTATTTTGTTCTTTTCTTCTTCACTACTACAACTTCTGCTACTATTATTATTGTGAATACTACTATTACAGCTTTTATTAATATTGCTTTTGCTAATACTGATATTACTAACACTATCAGTACTTCCACCACCACCACCACCAGCATCACTTGACCAATAGTTGCTCGTACAGAAAACGGAAAAGAGCAGATTCTTCAGTATACGTCGCTAATCTTGCTCTCCGTTTTCTTTCACTAAGCACTAATTGAACGCGGTCACCCTCTCAATGTTAAAACAATTTCAGACTTCTTGCATCATCATCGTCATTACCATCACCACCACCACCATCACTATTACCACTACTATCACCACCACCAACACCACTACCACTACCACTACCACCATCATAACCACCACTACTACCACCACCACCACCAGCAACTTCATCGTCTGCAGGGTGGAAGTAAGCATATTCGAATTAATTCCTTCATATCCGTGATTCGAAGAGTCTTACAATGGTAGGAAGAGGTGAACATATATTTCAAAAGATTTTTCCTACTCTCAATCTTTCCTCTTGATAGATTTCAGATTTTTCAGCTTCATTCTTTTTCTCTCTGCTACAGGACGTTTTACAGTCTGGTCTTCTCGGATTTCCCTCGGTTTTCAGTTTGGCTAATATTCAGCTTCCCCAGTATTCCTTATCCCTTCAATACTGGGACACATTTTTACCTTGAGGTTTGTGCAGGATTAGACCATCTTATTGACATTAGGAAGGGTCTATGGACGACAGAAGATTAATGGTCTAACTCTTCACTAATTTGATCTCCTACATAAGTTTCTGAAGCTGTTTAAAATCACCAAATAGTTGCCAGAATGAATATGAAAACGCGGCACGGTACTGAAAGGGTTAATGGCAATTGTTTCAGTGGCATGCTTCTTTTCTTCTCTCGTGCTTCCCGATACAGATGTGTTTTTTGTTGCTTTCCTCCAATTTTACAGGGCATCTTAGTCCGCTTTTTTTTTATTTTACTTCAGCTTTCTTTTTTTTCTATTTACCTTTCTTTCCTCGAATTATATAAGATATTCAGGTCAATTTCAACTTTTGTTTCTGGTCTCAAAAGATGACTCGGCCACCCCTCTCTTCCTTCAACAGTTAATGTAAGAGTAAAACAATGTCTATCATGCAACAAGTTTTCTTGAATGGGAACACTTTACAAAACAAGAATCACAAAATAAAATGATTATCAACAATCTAAAAAGACTTGTTTGCACATTCACAAAGATGAGAGCAAAGGCGGCCAAGTTTCAAGTAGGAAGAAGGTGTAGATTTTGGATTTGTCACATCAAAGATGTTTCTTTTGGTCTTCACATGTGTTTTGGTCGTCAAAAGTTATTTTGGCCTCACTGAACTGGTCATCAAAGGATATTGGTTCTTTATTGGGCTTGCCTCAAAGGCTACGAAAGGTTTGTTTGGCTTACTGTCAAAGGGTACTGGGCCTTTACTGGGCTTGCTGTCATTAGGTATTGGAGGTGGGACTAGGCCTAAGAGAACTGAGCTTGCCCGTCATACTGCACAGTTGTTGAGTAGTCAGAGCTTCCATCCACGTTGTACATAGTCTGTCATCGGCCATCGGGGAGGTCAGCGTGGTGCGGAGCTAACTGTATCATTCACAATACGCTTCTCTCTATTGGTGTTGGTGTTTTTCTGCATACTCCTGGTCACTGCACAGGTGCTTTGGTATCGCTTGTGCTATACAGTCATGAATTACACAACGTGCTACATTGTTACATTAAGCGTAACTTTCATTAGTTTTGTTTCTTTGGAGGGAGAAATACTCAAATCCAGATTATTGTGCACACATTTTCTTTAATGAAGAGACTTAACAAAACAAAAACAACAAAAGAACATAGAAAGTGTCAACAACATCAACAGACTTGTACATTTACAGAGACGAGAGAGGGTGGCCACAGTTCATATGCGAAAGAGGCAAATTTGAAATGGATCACCTTATTAGAGTGCCATCTGGTCTTCAGAATGAATAATTACGTGGCTTTTAAGCATACTGGGGCCTTGCTTGAGCAGCCGGCTGTGAATACTGGGGCTGGGCCTGAGGGAACTGGGCATTCCCGGCATACTGCACATTAGCTAAGAAGCCGGAGTCTCCGCTAACAGAGTACTCTACAGTCTGTGTTCGGCCGTCAGGGAGAACCACGGAGTAGGAGCCATCTGTGTTATCCCCTTGGCGATTCTCTCCGTGCCCGAAGTTGTTGCCAAATTCGTCGTTCACGCCGTAGTTGTAGCTGTACTGGGCGGGGCTGCTCGGCTTTGGGGAGGGAAAGGTGAGGTGACAGTGTGGTCGTGTGGGATGAGTTTTTTTTAATGTTTTTGGAGTTTGATTGAATAATGATCGACGACATGAGATTGTAAAGAAGTACGCAGATGAAGAATCGGAATGTTAAGACAGGAACAAAGAAATGTGTGAGGTTTGAGTCGGATGTATAGGATGGATTGCAGAAATCTTTGGAAAGATGGAATAGAACAAGAAAGGTTGCGAAAATTCGGAGGAAAAATGATTAAACGATTGTGGAGTTTTGTCTCTCTCTCTCTCTCTCTCTCTCTCTCTCTCTCTCTCTCTCTCTCTCTCATTACTCTGGTAACCCTGGGGGAAGGAGGAGGCTGGCGCTGCGACCATCACCATCACCACCGCCACCACCACTGCGCTGACCTGCAACAAGGTACAGACACGTCACGTCATGTCTTTCTGTTCAGTGACTTACCTCGCTCACTGAGACACATGATTGAGGCAAGACAAGATAGTCTTATCTCACAGTATTTATTAAACTATCTATTATACGAACAATAAACATGCTCATTTTTTCTATTCGATTGATATTACTTCCAACACCTCTATAAATGTGTTTTATGTTAACCTACTATTGCAATCTCTAACATTTTTAATCAGAATGTATTATTATCAAGAACGCCATAACTTTCTGGGTGTCTGTCTGTCTGTCTATCTGTCTCGCTTTTCTATACAAGTACAAGTTTTGCAATAAAATTAATACCGTTCAATGCAAATGGTGAATAACACAGTAAACAAATTTAAGTATGGAGATTTTAAACTTAGCCCCTCTATTGAGAAAAGGAGTGTGTCTAGTGAACAGTTCCCTCATAATCTGTCTTTCTTGCTCCAAATCTCTTATTTTGATTCAGCATTGCATCTTTCTCGTGCTGACTTTCCATACTGATAGAACTCTCTTCAAGCTGTTGTCTGTTCAGTTATCAGAATATTAAGGTTACTCCAAATCAGTGTAGGTTGGACGGTGCCTGCCTGGTGTCTCAATGTTGGTCAATTTCGTTGATGAAGTGGAAATTAGAAGTCAAGAACCTTACATTCTATTCCACTGTGTTTTGTGTTCTTCACTGAATCAAAAGGTTTAGCAAATTTCTGCCAAAACAGAAATTTGCTAAACCTTATGACAAAACCAATCTCAGGGTTTTTAGTTTTGATGACTTGATATTGAAGGAAGAGTCAAAAAATAATATAAATGAGTGCTAAATACTGCAAACTCATCTGACCACAACTATATATGTTAGATAAACTGTGACCAATCTGTCTTTTCATATAGCATCAACTTACTTGCAAAAGATTATCACAATGTTTAATTAAGTGAGCCAGCGAAGAGTTGGAGGGGAATTGATAACGGTGTCTAAGTGGCATAAACGATAGAGCAAAGATGATGTAGGCAAGATCCTTATGACAATATGTGACTAGAAGTAAAGTAAACTTGATAAGGTTAAACTCCATAAAAATGTCAGATGACGGAAATGGACATATATATATATATATATATATATATATATATATATATATATATATATATATATATATATATATATATATATATATATATATATATATATATATATATATATATATATATATATATATATATATATATATATATATATATATATATATATATATATATATATATATATATATATATATATATATATATATATATATATATATATATATATATATATATATATATATATATATATATATATATATATATATATATATATATATATATATATACAGACAGACAGACAGACAGACAGACAGACAGACAGACAGATATATACACAGACAGATAGATAGATGGATGGAGAGATAGACGGAGAGAAAAATACATGATAGATACATAATTGATAGATACATATATAGATAGAAAGACAGATAGATAGATAGATACATACATACATAGATACATATATACATAAATAGATAGATAAATAGATATATAGATGAATAGATAGATAGATATGAATACAGTCTTCACACAAAGACTACCACTTGCTGGAGCTTTGTTACCTGATGAACCATGCTGAAGGTGCCTGACGCTGCTCTGACAGACTGACTGACTGACTGACTGCTGCCTTGCTTGCTGGCTGGCTCGCTGCTGCCTTATGCATCCCACACTCTGCGTGCCTTTATATATATTCCCGTCGAAGTGACGTGTCTCTGAACCAGTGCGTGAGTATGAGTTTGTGTAATAGTAGGGAATAAAAAAAAAAAAAAAAAACTAATTGTCTTGTGGCGCTGGGGGGATACGAGGAAGTCGAGATACCTAGTTACACGTGGCAGCTTTCTTTCTTCGTGGTTTTCTTCAATACGAGTATACAAAATTCATATGACCCGGATAGTTATAGAAAACAATGCTGTTGTGCTGATTTCACGGAGCTATAAGCATAACTATTCGAACATTGATTCACAATAGGCGGTTGTGCTCAAGTTCACTGTTTTCAAACGCTGCCCTAGATTCACCAGGATTTACATGTAATTCATTGTATATAAAATGCCTTAGAAGTTTTACTCTTGTTTCCTTATAGTTTGTTGTATTCAAACACTGCTTTAGAAGTTTTCAGTTGAGTCTACTCC
>NC_059264.1:11197834-11200334 GCF_017591435.1 Portunus trituberculatus
TTTCATTCACGTGGCTTGCAGGTCCGTTGAGATATTCAAGAACGTTTTCTATTTTGTAACAGTGTTTAGGAATGTTTTCGATCACTATAGAAATAAGAAGTAGTGTTTTCTGTGTCTATAAAAGGTATATATGTCTTTATTGTTAGATGTTTTATAACTATCAGGATTTTCAAGACCCTTTGCTGATTACTAAAGGTCTTCATGAGTCTTAACGGTCCTTGCAAGATTTTAAGGTGATCGTTTTCATTTCCATAGAACAAAAAAAAAAAAAAAAAAAAAAAGAAAAAAGAAAAAAAATCGGAAGTTTTCTTTAACCTCTTCCCCTCACAAAAAAAAAAATAAACTTATATATATATATATATATATATATATATATATATATATATATATATATATATATATATATATATATATATATATATATATATATATATATATATATATATATATATATATATATATATATATATATATATAATATATATATATATATATAACCTTTTCCCATCTCAACAGATAAATTTCAGAGTCAATTGTGCCTCTATATAAATCATCCTAGCGTCTCTATTTTTTTTTTGTCATCATCAAGGTAATGAACTTCAAATCACAAATGATTCTTAAGCCTTTAGATAAACTACATCAGCCTAAACCACCAATAACACTGCCACTACTGCCACTGTGACGCAACGCTGCCTCTCACCACTCAGCCCGTGCGATGGTCAAGTCCCGTAGCGTCATTATAAGACAATTACAACTATCCCACGCTCCTCATATACTCCACCCTTAAGCCACTTCAAACGCAGGCGCTCCCGTACACACACGCGCGCTGACACACACAGGCACATACACAAAGGAGACGTAGATGCTTAAGACTCGTTCAAATGTAAAAATTTATTAATAATTTAGCCATTCGTAAAGAGAATAAATGGAAACAAAGTAAATACCATTAAAGTGTAAAAATTTCAAGAGATTCAAGCATATGAATACACACACACACACACACACACACACACACACACACACACACACACACACACACACACACACACACACAAGAAATAATTAGTATAGCTCATACAAAACCAAATTGCGAAAAATATGTGGAAAATCAAACAAATAAAAAACAAATAAATAAATATATCAAAATAAGAAAAACAGTTCAGTAATAATGACAATAATGATAATAATAATGATAATAATAATAATAATAATAATAATAATAATAATAATAATAATAATAATAATAATAATAATAATAATAATAATAATAATAATAATAATAATAATAATAATAATAATAATAATAATAATAATAATAATAATAATAATAATAATAATAAATAATAATAAAAATGACAATAATAACAATAATAAAAACAATAATGACAAATAATATTAATCCATGCACTAATATTATCAATAAAACAACGACATTATTATATAATTCACACATGTTTTTATTATTCTTTCCACACCATTAACTGCTGTGTGTGTGTGTGTGTGTGGTGTGTGTGTGTGTGTGTTTCACTGTTTGATCTGCTGCAGTCTCTGACGAGACAGCCAGACGTTACCCTACGGAACGAACTCAGAGCTCATTGTTTCCGATCTTCAGATAGGCCTGAGACCAGGCACACACCACACACCGGGACAACAAGGTCACAATCGAACCCCGGTCCTCTCACTGCCAGCGTGAACACTGAGCTACACGGGTGTGTGTGTGTGTAGTGTGTGTGTGTGTGTGTGTATGTGTGTGTGTGTGTGTGTGTGTGTGTGTGTGTGTGTGTGTGTGTGTGTGTGTGTGTGTGTGTGTGTGTGTGTGTGTGTGTGTGTGTGTGTGTGTGTGTGTGTGTGTGTGTGTGTGTGTGTGTGTGTGTGTGTGTGTGTGTGTGTGTGTGTGTGTGTGTGTAATTATGTAAGCCACTCCCATCACTATCACTTTCCCTTAGCTGAACATGACTCAACTGATTCACTTTTACTCACTTTTCTTTTGCTCAGATCAAAGATTTGCTCCTTACACACACACACACACACACACACACACACACACACACACACACACACACACACACACACACACACACACACACACACACACACACACACACACACACACACACACACACACACACACACACACACACACACACACACACACACACACACACACACACACACACACACACACACACACACACACACACACACACACACACACACACACACACACATGGTGCCAGTAATAGAAAAATGAATACACATATGGTCCTTTTGTGTACACATGTGTGTGTGTGTGTGTGTGTGTGCGTTGAGGAAGTGGTTAGCAAATATGTTGCAAATTTTTGTCGATAATAACATATAGTACATATAAAAATAATTATAGTAATTTTACGACTAAAACTACAACTTTTACTATTACTACTACTACTTCTACTACCACTATAACTAGTACTACTTCTACTACTACTAAAACTACTTCTACTACTACTACTACTAATAATAA
>NC_059264.1:11215334-11222834 GCF_017591435.1 Portunus trituberculatus
ATCACTAGAATCATAACAACACTCTTATACTGAAATATATCTAGAGATCTTGTTCAACTATCACCAGAATCACAAAGCCGCTCTTAAAAACCACAATGATTTCCAGTAATAATCTGTTAATCTTATGAAAATTTTGAAAAAAACCTTACTATCTCTCCAGAACTGTGAGACTCAATAACTTCTGCTGAAATCTATTGAAACATCACAAGGATTAAGAAAAAACATTCAAAAACAATTATGACTTTAACAAAACGTGGTGAAATATCCTTACAGTCACTGCCTAGTAAAATATCAATTAGAAGACCCGACCACCAATAAGTTCTAAAATCTGTCAAACTATCAAGAAATCAATCAAAACACTTCCGAAAAAACCCCAGATGACTTTCAATAAAGCATAATAAATATCAAAGGAATCAAGAAACACCAGTTAGCCATTCCAAAAAACATTACAAACAATTAAACTCTAACAAGAACCATGAAAACTCTTGAAAAAAAACTCGAATAACTTCCACTACAACTTATTGCAAACACTGAAGCTAAAAGACCAACCTATCACCCTCGCTGGTCTATCAAGCAACACTAGGAGCCAGGAAAAATTGTGTAGCTTCCAGACTCGCTTATATTAGTCACTGCACTCTTTACTCGCCCTTGCTCGCCGCCCAACACCACATCAACCGCCCACTCATCGCACCGCACCCCTGGGAAACCGAGGAAAGTCACGTGTGTTCTGCAGAGGATGAGTGAGCCCCGCCCTTAGTCCCAGTTGCCCCAGGGAGGAGGAGGAGGAGGAGGAGGAGGAGTGAAAGGCTTTAAGTGAAAACGGAAAATATAGGCCGACAATTCACCAAGAACACACACACACACACACACACACACACACACACACACACACACACACACACACACACCACTTACTACGCCCCTTGGCAAGGCAGACGCTAGCTACGTGACCTTAACCAGCATGAGTGAAGCTGGAAAGTAAATCACTACCACACACACACACACACACACACACACACACACACACACACACACACACACACACACACACACACACACACACACACACACACACACACACACACACACACACATACATACACTCACACACGAGGGTTACACGCATAAATGTGTTAAAGATTATCTTTTTTTTTTTTTTTAGTTCCTTCCATTCTACCTTCATTTCTTCCTTTCTCCTCTCCCTTTCCTCCCCTTCACTCTTCTTTCCTCCCTTCTGTCTCCCTTTCCATCACTTTCTCTCCCATTACAATCTCCCTTCCCTTCCTTCACCTCCCATTCACTTCTACACACACACACACACACACACACACACACACACACACACACACACACACACACACATGCGCGTCAGCCGGCGGCCACACCTTACTCATAAGACATAAGCGAGACATGTCTAGAACGTGTCTGGGACGCATAACATTTCTGCAAGACTTTCAAAGCTTAGATTGCGAAAAAAATAATACGACATCTAAACTCTAGATTTCACTGTTTTGTTTTTGTTCTTCCTTCTTCCTGTGACTTTAACTGTTTGTAAAGACGAGTGTGAAGATCAATTTAAAGCTGAAACTGACCAAATTGTTGTTATTGTTGTTCTTGTTGTTTTGTCTTTATTTTGTCATCATTATTTCTTCTATCGTCTGGTTGTTCCTATTTTTCTTCATCTTTCTGCTCTTGCTTTAATCTGAGAGGCTGCAAGTTGAATGTTTTTTGTTTTTTTCCTTCTCTCTCTCTCTCTCTCTCTCTCTCTCTCTCTCTCTCTCTCTCTCTCTCAACCATGCATGATTCGTAACACTCAAAACCCAACAATATATAACCAAACAACCCAAACGAACACTAAAAAGAAATCTTCTTACATCAAGAAGTTAAACAATAACAAAAAACACCATCAAAAAGAAACACACACACACACACACACACACACACACACACACACACACACACACACACACACACACACTCATACTTTATTTTATCTTCCTAATCTGTAGCGACTCAATAATCATAATAAGAAAATAATAATAATATAACCTCATCATCCATTTCCATTTGCTAGTCTCTCCTTAATCATTCCACACACCCCATTTGCCGCGTAACCTTCAGAACAAGCAGGCCAGTAAGTAAAGTATACCAAATGCGCTTACATTATTGCAGTGAGATGCCATTTGGACCACTTATTACGTGTTCTTAAGGCTTGGCAGGGCGGGAAGCAGAGTGACTGGAGCTGCTGTAGCGAACGTGTGATTGTGTCAAGGCGAAGGTGGTGGTGATATAGGGATGGGGTGCGTGGAAAGGAGAGGAGGGGCATGTACCGCGACCATCACCACATACCACACGGTACACAGCGACCCCTTTTGGTGGAGGAGGAGGAGGAGGAGGGAAAATACAGCAGAAAAATGAGGAGCAAGAGGAGGATGAAGAGGAGATGAGACCGTAAGAGAAGGTGGATGCGATGATGGTGATGATGAAGAGGACAGTGAAGAAGAAATATGGTGAAAAAAAGTGAGGACATCAGCTTTATGTAAAGTCTGGAGTACACATTATCATCACTGTCATCCACATCAGCATTATTACCACCGTTACCACCATCACTATCATCACATGCATTAATTTGCCATCAATCTCTGACCTTGATTCATAAACACTTGCACACACACACACACACACACACACACACACACACACACACACACACACACACACACACACGGTAGCTCAGTGGTTAGAGCGCTGGCTTCACAAGCCAGAGGACCGGGGTTCGATTCCCCGGCCGGGTGGAGATATTTGGGTGTGTCTCCTTTGACGTGTAGGTGGTGTTCACCTAGCAGTGAGTAGGTACGGGATGTAAATCGAGGAGTTGTGACCTTGTTGTCCCGGTGTGTGGTGTGTGCCTGGTCTCAGGCCTATCCGAAGATCGGAAATAATGAGCTCTGAGCTCGTGCCGTATGGTAACGTCTGGTTGTCTCGTCAGAGACTGCAGCAGATCAAACAGTGAAACACACACACACACGCACTCACACACACACACACACACACACACACACACACACAAAAAAAAATACATACATACACGAATATAATCTTACTCATTAACTCTCTCTCTCTCTCTCTCTCTCTCTCTCTCTCTCTCTCTCTCAGTATAGTATCACCGCCTCTCCCATTAGTCAGTCACTGTCAGGAATAACAATCATGGGAAGGAGCACAGTAGCAGTCAGCGTCAGAAGTCGAGTAACATGTAGTACGAAATTTCTGCAATATGCTAAGAATCTATCGCTCGTTAGGGCTTGTGAGACTGTTCGATTAGCTTGATATGCTTAGTGTAGAAAAGAAGGAAAAGTCTCAGTAATCAATTGTTTGTTATTGCAAGATTATCAGGGCGAGGAGAAGAAATAAAAGGTTCGAGGAAGATTATATTAGATGTACGTAGAGTAAAAACATGAGAAAAATGGCGGCTTCTAAAGTCAATTAATGGAAGAAATGATTATCTCCAATGTTCATATTGTTAGTGACGAGTCGATAGGATAATTGAAAAGATAACAGTAATTTTGTGGATTGTGAATGTGGATGGCAGTGGAAACAGAAATGGAGTGCCACGTGTCGGCAGCTCTCCGTGTTCTCTTAAGTTGCCATGTTCTTTGTAAAGTTGTCAGGTTTTAACAAAGATATGAAAAGAAAAAAAAATATTAGAGGTTAATAATGCAACATATAAAATAAATTTGATAGCAGGAAACCGGCACTCAAATTCTGGGAATGAATGGAATATACTGAGTAAAAATATTATTAATGTTTAGTCAATAAATAGCTTCAAAATAAGATTACCTGTATTCACTGAAGGGTATGAAATGTAAAACATTAAGGCATTTTATAAACGAAGGACTGTTATGCGTAGGCCTCTGTGCTTAAGGCAGCTTCCTTTAACTTGTAATGCTATTTTCCTCAACAGTAATGGAAATAATTACAGCAGATAGAGGACATGGATGTGGCTTAACTACCATTATTTTGAAATACACTTGTCCTAGCGGTAAAGACCAAATCCAGATACGAGACTCTACCAGTTTGCCGAAATTTGATTTGATTTAATTTATTACGCATTTACAGGGTCAATCTTATGTGAAAGAGGTAACAATTATAGAACCTATATACAAACATGAAGAATTGAATTTAACAAGTCATTACGATCACTGTTGACCAAATCGAGGGAAGCGTGCGAGGATGTTCGCCGATACCAAGAGTGAGGCGATGGAATCTTGTAACACGCAGCGCACACCTCACAACATACTTTAACAGGTGTATCTGACTACGACGCTCGTCATTCACTCTTCATGGGACAATGACAGTAGAGGCATGAACTACTACTTATTTTTTCGTTTTAAGGTCTGCTATTCCATGACTATATCTTTTCATATAAGGAAACATAATGGTTTACTTCAATAGTTATGTGTCTGAAAAAAAAGAGGTAGCTTTTAGTTTATTAAAGTAAGTTTAGTGTATGAAATTATACTGATAAGAAACAGTTTTATTTCACATCACAAATCAATAAAGCACATTTTCTTCTCGTATATTGCAGCAGAAAATATATCAAGAATGTTTATGCAATGAAACTAGGGAAAGAATGCTGATAAAAATGCTACAATCAATGCCCTTAAGAGGTGAGATTTGTTGAATAAAAACATCCACATTAGATATTTAACTTATAATCAGTCAAGTCATCATTACTGGGGAAATGGCAAACAAAAAGTAACAAAAACTTAATTCGCCTAAGAAATAAATATTCAAATCAAGAAGTGGAATGAAGGACTGAAATCCATTTAAACTCTCTCTCTCTCTCTCTCTCTCTCTCTCTCTCTCTCTCTCTCTCTCTCTCTCTCTCTCTCTCTCTCTCTCTCTCTCTCTCTCTCTCTCTCTCTCTCTCTCTCTCTCTCTCTCTCTCTCTCTCTCTCTCTCTCTCTCTCTCTCTCTCTCTCTCTCTCTCTCTCTCTCTCTCTCTCTCTTCTTCTTCTCTTCTTCTTCTTCTTCTTCTTCTTCTTCTTCTTCTTCTTCTTCTTCTTCTTCTTCTTCTTCTTCTTCTTCTTCTTCTTCTTTCTTCTCCTTCTCTTCCTCCTCCTCCTCCTTTTTCTTTTTATAATAAATGAAATATCACAACCTTGCCTGGACAATCTGTGTTGTTTGATTTTCCTTTGTGTTCCCTTGTGTTTCTGTGCTCCTCTTGTTTCTCATACTAAGTATTCGTGTCTCTACTTACGTCACTCTGCCATTAGAGTGATCATTTGTGATCCATTCAGTAACTTTCCCCGTTATTTAATTTCCATTTCCTTTCCATTTCAATCGTTTTCTCCTTCAGTCGTCGTCTACACTTTCTCTCTCTCTCTCTCTCTCTCTCTCTCTCTCTCTCTCTCTCTCTCTCTCTCTCTCTCTCTCTCTCTCTGAAATCATCTCACAAAAGAAGTTAATCGCCAACATACATATTCATCACTACCCGACTGTCCATCATAACTTAACTCGTCTGATCTAAAGTAAGAATGAAGAATAGTAAAATTGAAGACTTCTTCCCACCCAGTCCTCTATACCATTGGTATTCATTAATTTTTGCAAGAGTCACTTTAGTAGACTATATTTACTTCAAGAGCCACGTCCAAGGAAACCCACAATTGTCCTACATAAAGTTACATAGTTACAGTAGGACATTTACCTCTCTACAGGTACTTTAATGGTGTGATGTGCGGAAATGTGCCAAACCCATTTTTTACTTTTTCCATGGACTACGTGTAATTTGTAACTGCAATCCTTGTTAGATAATCAAGACGTGCACAGGTCATTCGGTTTCTTTAATTCTTTTTCATAATGTTCATTGCCGTAAATGTTGACTCACATGTGTATATGCTTACGAAAAATAAAATTAATTTTTGTAGTACCGGCTACTGTTTACACATGATTATGAAGCGAACTGTTCCTTTACCGAGGAACTGTAGCAGCTGATGTTTGTTTGAATGTCATTCCTTACTATGGCTTCATTTTTCATTGAAATTCTAAAATATGTTTCGAGACAAAAGGCTTGAAATTTTTATATAAAAATTCTTATGTTCAAAATTTATATATACAATTTTTTTCAAGATTAGGCATTCCGTAGAAATTTATTTATATATTTCCTGAATGAAGAGCCGCTAATCAAGCCGTCATGAGCCACATGCGGCACTATACTCACTCCACATACGTTACTCTCCACTCTCCTGTTATTTTGGCAATATCACTATCAGATCATTCGTCTTCCTCCATACAAGAATAACAATATTTATTTACATATAGTTGCTGAAGTTTTCCTTATGGTAATACTAATCCACACCCTTTAATCGTTATTCTTATTAGAGTCAAGGTGTATCACAAGCTTTGTCTTCCGAAAAGCTAACCGTGAGTTTTATATTAATAGTGATGTATATATATATATATATATATATATATATATATATATATATATATATATATATATATATATATATATATATATATATATATATATATATATATATGAAATTGCAATTTTTCCTATTGATAAATTCAACATGTACCAGATAAATGTAAGCTTGAAAAGGGTCAACCACCTATACATTTGCTGTCATTACTTGTGGCTATGAATAAGAAGTGTCAAAATATTCTTGTGTTCATCAGGTACTTCATGTTTATTATTCCGATTATTCCGATTTTTCTTTTCAGTTCACGTTTATATGAATCATTCCACTGTATTGATTACCTGGCTGGTCTTTACTGGATGGGGAATGAGACGTCCAGTGTGTCCTAGGTAATAAAGGTTAGCTTGGGTCACAGTATTGGAGGGAATAATGCTCATGGAAGTTTAAGAAGTCGGTCACAGTAATAAATAGAAAAGAATAGATCGATGAAAAATCTAAAGTTACCTCTTATGAATAAAGGAAAGTATACCAAGCTGACGAAAATAAGTTAAAGAAAGCCAACAAAAATAGTGCTACCAGTAAATATAAAGCATTTGAACAAACAAACAAAAATCACTAAAAAAAAAAAAAAAATGCACATATGAAAAAAAAAAAAAATCTACCACTGAAAACAAAGTAACCCCCAAAAAAAAAAAACACACAACGAAATACCAAAAATCATACTTCCCATCAATGTAACTGAACGGTTTGGTCCAAGTGAACAGTCTATAAACTTAAAGGACAACACTGACAACGAGAGGAGTGTAGGCAAAACTCAAACCTTTCAGTATTTTTAGTCACTTCTATACACATCAAACCACAGGAATGATGAGAAATTTTTTTTTCTATGCTGTACGACTTTTTGGCATCCCTAAATTCATAAGAAAAAACAGTACTAGATTTATTAATGGCGATGAATGTTGTAACATCTTCACTTCTTGGTGTTTAAAAGTTAGAAACATGTGGCAAGCTTTCAGTAACACTCGAGGGGTTATTTCCTCACTCAGTCATGGATTAAGAGGCAAGTGGGAGACAAGAA
>NC_059264.1:11227834-11242834 GCF_017591435.1 Portunus trituberculatus
CACCATTCAACCATTTTTTTCGTTTCCATTATCAACCGTATTTGTTGTACGTGTTTTCTTTATTGGTGTCAGGAATTATATCTGTTTGTTCCCTAATCGTTCTTCTCATGGCCAATATTGCTCCATTAAGGCATCAGGTTTGAAAATCTCAACCAATTTTAAACTTCACATCTCTGAATGAATTGGAAAGTGGCCCATCGGAGAAAAGAAAAGAATAAAAAGCCCATGTGTTTCTTACCCTCGTAATTTTGTTATTTTCACAGAGATGAGTCATTTAGTGAGATTTCATGCCTAATTATTTGGTATCTACTTAGACATCCATTCCTTTTTACCTAATATCTTTCCCTTTTTGTCTTCGACTTTCTCAGTTCCTCCTAATTACCTCATTTACTCCTTTTTCTTGCCTTTCAGTTCCATTCGTTTCTTTGTGTCTTCCATTTTTTGCTTTCTTTGTTACTCTTTTAGTTTCTTACCAGATGTACCTTCCTTAAACTCTCTCTCTCTCTCTCTCTCTCTCTCTCTCTCTCTCTCTCTCTCTCTCTCTCTCTCTCTTTTTTTACGAATCAATCTACTTCTTGTTCTTTTCTGGGATTTTGGACCCATCAACTTCCATTCGTTTTTCTCACTAGCTACGAGCCACTTTCAACTTCTATTAGTGTTCTCAAACCATCAATCTTTCCAAGCTTCCATCTTTCCTGGCTCCTGTCTTAAGCTTCAAGCCCCTCTCCTTAGCAACCCTTGGAAAAAATTATCCTGACTCCTTCTTTTATTCACGCCAGAAACCTGTCTACAACTTCGAGTGGGCCGTGAAAGACGATTACGCCGGCCTTCACTTCGGCCAGAATGAAAACCGCGACGGCTACAACACTGATGGCAGCTACCACGTGCTGCTCCCCGACGGCCGAGTGCAGAAGGTTGTATACAAGGTGCAAAAGGACGGCGGGTTGATGGCCACCGTGGAGTACGAGACCAAGCACGAGCATAAGGGTTACGGCAAACACCCAACTACTTACGCTCCACCTCCACCACCAGTTTATACTCCACCACCGCCACCATCCACCTATGCTCCCCCTCCTCCTCCATCCACCTATGCTCCCCCTCCTCCTCCATCCACCTATGCTCCCCCTCCTCCTCCATCCACCTATGCTCCCCCTCCTCCTCCATCCACCTATGCTCCCCCTCCTCCTCCATCCACCTATGCTCCTCCACCTCCTCCAGCCTATGCTCCCCCTCCCAAAGGATCATACCACCAATAAGCTATCACTCCACTCCCTAACTTCAAAACGACCATCTGTCCCTCTCCATCTTCTCGGCCTCGAAATTTCAGTGTAACGTGTGTTTATTTATGATTGTCAAGTAAACAAGCAGCAGATGGTTTGTTTGTGAGTTTCCTTCAAGACACGCAGCACTGGACTGTGCCAGGGGTTTGTACTGCAGGTGGTGTGGTGGAAGGGAGGAAGAGAGGAGGGTATGTATCGATACAAGAGGTTTCTTCATGACAAACACAATCTCAACAGCAGAGACAGAAAAACGGGTGTTGTAATTACTACAGTCTCTTTCTGTCAAGGATACAGTTATAGATATTGCTACTACTGCTAATATTACTACTACTACTACTACTACTACTACTACTACTACTATTTCTGCCATTACTCATATGCCTGCTGCTACTGCTACTTATCTGCATGGCCACTATTAGTAGTACTGCAGCAATTTTTATGGTTACTGCAAGTTATACTAGTACTACTACTACTACTACTGTTACTACTACTACTACTACTACTACTACTACTACTACTACTACTACTGCTGCTACTACTACTACTACTACTACTACTACTACAACTGCTGCTGCTGCTACTACTACTACTACTACAATTGCAACTACGACTACCACTATTACTACTACCACCAGCACTATTACTACTATTACTACTAACACTACTACTACTACTGCTACTACTACTACTACTACTACTTCTAAAACTAATACTTTACTAATACTATCACCACCACCACCAATAGTACTACTACTACTACTTTTACTACCATTACTACTACTTCTACTACTACTACTCCTACCACTTCAAAAGCAGTAGCAATTAATTAGGTTTATGAACATGTGTACGCCACCGCTACAACTTAAGAGAAAAAGCGCAAACACACACACACACACACACACACACACACACACACACACACACACACACACACACACACACACACACAGACATATGCTCCCGCGCTCATTTCCCTGCGCACAAACCAGGTAACTTATACCTGCTCAAGTAAATAATTCAGCGTCACCTAATTTGATACGGCTACACATTTGTATTATTTCTTAATTAACTTTTCCTTCTAAATGCTGATTCGTGCTCCGTCCCTCCTTGGTGGTGCAGGCAGGTCGGATTCCCTGCAGCAGAGAGCAGCCAGGAATGAAGAGCAATTGTTTGTATGAAATAAAACAAAATGATACAGAGAGCCTGAAACACATTACGACACTTTCCTGACCAGTACTGAGCAGAGTAACGTGATGACGCTTCCCCGCCGACCCATCGCCGCTGCCCGGGGCGTGAAGGGGAGGCCGGGGACGCGACATTCGTCCTTCAATAGTGGGAGGCGTCTCTCGGCCCGAGGCTAACCTGACGTCACCGAGGCGGCGGCACATCCCAGTATATAAGTCGACGCGTCCTCCTCGGTCCTTACATCTCATCACCCACAGTCGCCATGGCTCTCAAGGTAGTGCACAACCACCCACCGCTGACTCAACGCCCTCGTGTTTGTCCTGCAGTGACTCACGCAGCGGCCATAACTCTGGCCGGCCTTTCTTACTCAGAAATTCCTGAGGGTGCTTGTGAATGCGTGGAGGGCTGTGGACTGGTGCACAGTCCCTCAGAAAGTCTCTGTCCAGGACAGACATAAGAGACTTAAAATACAAGCAGGATTTGAATGTGTAGGACGGCATCCTGAAGGACTGGCGCGGCCATTCCACACAAAGAGACTGACAGCGAGAATAAGATGTGTGTGTGTGTGTGTGTGTGTGTGTGTGTGTGTGTGTGTGTGTGTGTGTGTGTGTGTGTGTGTGTTTACGTAGGGAAGAGAGCCAGCCAAGGGCAAAAAAAAGAAAGTTAGAAAAAGGCCCACTTGGGCGCTGGCTCTCCAAAGAGTTCAAAAAGTGCCAAAACCGTCAGCCAGAATTAGGGTAGCAAATGCCTCTATACCTCCCTCTTAAAAGAAGACAACTTGTAGGAATTCGGAAATACAGATGGAGGGAGGGAGTTCCAGAGTTTACCAGTGAAAGGGATGAATGATTGAGCGTATTGGTTAACTCTTGCATTACAGAGTTGGACAGAATAGGGATGAGAGGAAGAAGAAAGCCTTGTGCAGCGTGGCCGCAGGAGGAGGGGAGGCATGCAGTTAGCAAGATCAGTAGAACTGTTACCATGAAAATAGCGATAAAATATAGAAAGGGATGCAACATTTCGGCGGTGAGAAAGAGACTGAAGACAGTTAGTAAAGGAGGGGAGTTGATGAGACGAAGAGCTTTCGATTCCACCCTATCAAGCAAAGCTGTGTGTGTGTAATAATAATAAATAGGGGAAAACTTAAGACTAGGGCACTCTCTTAATGGTTTATTGCTCGCATCATGGTGGGAAATCGCACTGAGGTGGGATGGATCAGTGTGTGATACCCTTAAGTCCTAGAGGCATTATCTTGTTGTGGTGTGTGTGTGTGTGTGTGTGTGTGTGTGTGTGTGTGTGTGTGTGTGTGTGTGTGTGTGTGTGAGTGTGTGTATGTGTGTGTGTGTATATCATAGCACACGTCAGCCAGTGTTGACATCCTCCTCCTTCAGGTTGTCCTGCTGTCAGCCCTCGCGGCCGTCACCCTTGCCCGCCCCGACATCCCTGCAGCCTCCTATGGCGCTCCTGCTCCCTCCTACCACGCTCCGGCGCCCTCTTACCACGCTCCTGCCCCTGAGGTGAGCACCGTCCATGCCTCACTGTCATTGTCTGTCCCTAACACCCTCGCCGTCAGCGTTGTGTTGCTGTCACTTTCGCTACAACCTTCTTTCCTCCTCAGGCGCCGCCCAAGTACGACTACAACTACGCCGTCAAGGACGAATACTCCGGCAACGACTTCGGTGCCCAGGAGGCGCGCGACGGCTACGACACCCAGGGATCCTACTACGTACAGCTGCCCGACGGCCGCCTGCAGAAGGTCACCTACACCGTCAACGGCGACTCAGGCTTCGTGGCCGACGTGACCTACGAGGGCGAGGCCCAGTACCCTCAGGGGAGCTACGCCCCCGCCCCAAAGCCCTCCTACGTCCCAACCCTAGCGCCCTCTTACGTCCCAGCCCCTGCCTACCAGTGATGCTCCTCTGTTCTCCCGATATTCCCTCTCTGCCAAGGCTATTTATTAAAAATAAACACAAAACGACATTTGGTTTCTTTCCTGTGCAGATTATCAGTAAAGACACACCAAGCGTTTACTCCTCCGTCGCTTCTCGGCTTTCTATTAAGAGGAGCTGGTGTAGTTGTCAGTGGTAAATCTAGCTGACGTGAACGAAGGGCAAAAAAAAATCCGTTCCGTGTTGCTTTTTCCGAGTTTCTGTTTAGACTGGTTTTCTTTATCGATATAGCTTTTCTAGTCAGGGACTCAGCCAACCTGTTTGAAAGAAGTAATATAAAGAAGCACATTCCGTATAATGTCATTCATATTTGGATCTCATCTTTAATTATGGCAGCTTCATGAGCGCTACATTAGAAGTGGCGACACCGTGTGTTCCCGTAGCAATTTACTCAGATCTTCTCACATTCTCAGTCTCACCAGAAAGTGTAAAGCGGTGAGGCAACCCTGAAAAAACTATTAAAACCGTCGTATGATTTGTTCCTTAAAAAATTATGTTTGCTATATATATATATATATATATATATATATATATATATATATATATATATATATATATATATATATATATATATATATATATATATATATATATATATATATATATATATATATATATATATATATATATATATATATATATATATATATATATATATATATATATATATATATATATATATATATATATATATATATATATATATATATATATATATATATATATATATATATATATATATATATATATATATATATATATATATATATATATATATATATATATATATATATATATGTGTGTGTGTGTGTGTGTGTGTTTTTTTTTTTTTTTTTTTACATTACAAGGGCACTGGCCAAGGAAAACAAAGTGTTGGAAAAAAAAATCCCGCTGGTTGCCAGGCCCTGTTGAGAGGAAAGTAGGAGAAAGAGAAAAAACCAAAAAATCTAAAAGGAGGGTCCAGTTAACGTAAGAGGTGTCTTGACACTCCTCTTTTGAAAGAGTTTAAGTCATAGGCAGGTGGAAATACAGACACAGGTAGAGAGTTCCAGAGTTTACCAGTGTAGGGAATGAAGGAGTGAAGATACTGGTTAACTCTTGCATTAGGAAGATGGACAGAATAGGGATGAGAAGAAGTAGAGAGTCTTGTGCAGCGAGGCCGCAGGAGGGGAAGGCATGCAGTTAGCAAGTTCAGAAGAGCAGACAGCATGAAAACAGCGGTAGAAGACAGATAAAGATGCAACATTGCGGCGGTGACTTAAAGAATCAAGACAGTCAGTTAGAGGAGAAGAGTTGATAAGACGAAAAGCTTTAGATTCCACCTTGTTTAGTAAAGCTGTGTGTGGATCCCCCCCAGACATGAGAGCCATACTCCATACACGGGCGGATAAGGCCCCTGTACAGAGCAAGCAGCTGGGAGGGAGAGAAAAATGGACGAAGACGCCACAGGACACCTAACTTCTTGGAAGCTGATTTAGCAAGAGTAGAGATGTGAAATTTCCAGTTTAGATTTTTAGTGAAGGATAGACCGAGTGTGTTTAATGTAGAGGAGAGGGAAGTTGAGTGTTATTGAAGAAGAGAGGATAGTTGTCTGGAAGGTTATGTCGAGTAGATAGTTGTAGAAATTGAGTTTTTGAGGCATTGAACAAAACCAGGTTTTCTCTGCCCCAATCAGAAACAAGTGAAAGATCAGAAGTTAGGCGTCCTATAGCATCTCGCCTTGAGTCATTTAATTGTTGTTGGGTTGGGCGTCTGTTGAACGCTGTTGAATAATGCAAGGTGGTATCATCAGCATAGGAGTGGATAGGGCATTGAGTCAGATTTAGGAGATCATTGATGAATAATAGAAAGAGAGTGGGTGATAGGACAGAACCCTGTGGAACACCACTGTTGATAGTTTTAGGGGAAGAACAGTGACCGTCTACTACAGCAGCAATAGAACGATCGGAAAGGAAACTGGAGATGAAGGTACAGAGAGAAGGATAGAATCCGTAGGAGGGTAGTTTAGAAATTAAAGATTTGTGCCAGACTCTATCGAAGGCTTTCGATATGTCAAGGCCGACAGCAAAGGTTTCACCGAAGTCCCTAAAAGAGGATGACCAAGATTCAGTTAGGAAAGTAAGAAGATCACCAGTAGATCTGTGTGTGTGTGTGTGTGTGTGTGTATACGCACGCTCAAAACAAATATCTACTACGTTAAATATGATCCCTACTATTTATAAAGCAACACCCGTCAGTAGTGGAAACAGCTTGGATGGTTAATCTTAACACTAAGTCCCATGATGAATATTGAACGTTGCATCAGTAAAGGAGCCTAACATAGTCATTCCATCAGTGCCACGACTCTGTTGGTGCCCATGGCTCAGCCCCCAAGAACAAAGATTACTTTGTGGAATGTGTTTAAGCGATGTGCAGTCTCTGGAAACTTCAGCGAGTGTTAGTAGAGGCACTGATGTATTTTCTATGCTGTTGACGGTGAGCGCCTTCCTGTGATCATAGAGGCGTCCTTATGACTATACAGTGGTGGACTGCCCTACCACCACACTGAGGTTACTTGTTGTCTATGCAACATTATTGTTGCAGGGATGCTAATGATTTCCTTTAACTGGTATGGTAAAGTAAAGTGATATCTTTCCATCCCTTAGTATACTAATGAACATGTTAATAAAGGAATAAGGTAAGATATATTATCCCTGGTGTACAGCATGATTCCATGTATATGAAGGTGAAGCAAACACGTTCAAGGAAGATAAAAAATTACTGAGAACGCTCTGTCTTTGTTCTACTCTTTTCTCAGAGCATTGGGATTTAAACTGAGGGATGTAATTCTTACCGATTAACACCCAGAAACATTTACCTCCGATTTGAAAGTTGTTACAATAAATAAATAAAAAAATAAAATCATAAGGAGAAGCAAAGCTAGAGTGCTGATTTTCTCATGAGGCTATAGTTGGGCGATAACGCACTGCATGGTACGATATTGTGGTCAATGATATAAGACTGGCGGACACAAGGCAAGATGTGTAGAAGAAAAAACAAGTGAGCCACAAGCGTCACACTGCCACAAGTGTTTCACCGACTAGGGCATCCCTCGTTACACTACTCACGCCACTCTGATCCCTTACATGACCTGCACTGCTCCACGCCAGCCACACACACACATTCACCACGCTTGCCACACACGCTCTCTTTGGAATCAATCTCGCACATCCTCCCCAACCACCTACCCACCAGACACACGCCAGCTTAACCGCTGCTTCACTGTTTGGCTACACGTGTCGGCAAATTCGACCACAGCTAGCAAAGTACGGCCCTGACCTGGTATACCCTGCACGTCTTTACCATATTAAACAGTTACTCCCTCACTCTCACCACGCTCCTACCACCCACCACACTGGAGACAGTATTTAAGTACGGCGCTTCCCATCAGTGGTGGCAGTGACACTGTGCGTTGCGAGCATTATGTCTTTCCTTAAGGTACGAACAGAGTTGGAGGAATGATTCCCTCCTTTAGAATCACAAATGTAGATGAGGAAAGGTGCAATATGTATAAGCTTTAACGTGGGTGCTCACTCGTTTCAAGGAAAACAAGCTGTCAGTTTATATATATGTATATATGTGTATATATGTATGTATATATATATATATATATATATATATATATATATATATATATATATATATATATATATATATATATATATATATATATATATATATATATATATATATATATATATATATATATATATATATATATATATATATATATATATATATATATATATATATATATATATATATATATATATATATATATATATATATATATATATATATATATATATATATATATATATATATATATATATATATATATATATATATATATATATATATATATATATATATATATATATATATATATATATATATATATATATATATATATATATATATATATATATATATATATATATATATATATATATATATATATATATATATATATATATATATATATATATATATATATATATGTGTGTGTGTGTGTGTGTGTGTGTGTGTGTGTGTAATTTTTCCGCATAGTAAAAAAAAAAAAAAAAACTTGTTTTGCCTTAATTACCTCTCATTTTCCATAGGTTGTTGTCGTCTTCTTCCTTATGGCAGCTGCTTCTGGCCGCCCAGATTCCTCCCCCAGCTACGGCTACACTCCTCCTCTCCCACCAGCGGTGAGTCCTGTGCAGTTACTCATGAAGGACACTGACGCCTCACACACTCACACCTCAGCAACAAAAACAACTCTCCCAATCTTTCTCTCTCCATCTCTCTCTCTCTCTCTCTCTCTCTCTCTCTCTCTCTCTCTCTCTCTCTCTCTCTCTCTCTCTCTCTCTCTCTCTCTCTCTCTCTCTCTCTCTCTCTCTCTCTCTCTCTCTCTCTCTCTCTCTCTTTCTCAACAGAAACCCGAATACTCCTTCGACTGGGCCGTGAAGGACGACTATGCCGCTCTTGACTTCGGCCAGCACGAGACCCGCGACGGCTACAACACCGAGGGCAGCTACTACGTGCTGCTGCCCGACAGCCGCGTGCAGAAGGTCACCTACACTGTCCACGGGGACGACGGCTACGTGGCCACCGTGGAGTACGAGGGCGAGGCTAAGCACGACGCCTATGGCAAGGCCCCAGCACCGGTCTACACTCAGCCCCCTGCCTACGAACCCCCACCCACACCAGCCTACGGTTACGCCTAACCTGTGTCACGAATTCCTTAAACAACGTCACCCTATTACTAATTTATATCGTTGACTTTATTGCTCATATGACTTATTCTTTTGGTGCGTTTAAAATTAATTTTCTTTCTTGAATAAAATGTTACTTTTTTATCAAGTTTTCATCCTTCGTCTTCTTCTCCTATGCCTTCTCTTTGCTTTGATGCTGCTTATTCTCGTGTTGCTGTTCCTGCAGTTAGTATACATTATCATACTAATACTTTTGCTACAAGTACTACTACTACTACTACTACTACTACTATGACTCTACTACTATTACTACTACTATTGCTACTACTACTACTACTACTACTACTACTACTATTAATGGTACAATAACTACTACTACAACAGCTATTATTATCATTACTATTAATACTATTAGTATTCATATTATTATTATTATTATCATTATTATTATTATTATTATTAGAAGTATTAGTATTAGTAATACTACTGATAACAATTAGACTAAACAATGGAAAGCGTACTGAAGGAAAAAAAGACCGAGACCGAAGGGCAAAAGAAAATAAAACGCGGAGTGACGTAAACTCGATGAGAGTGACATTGGCATGGAGTAACAGAATAAACAATGGACAAAAGAATAGGAGGAGAGGTGAAATGGAAAACGGCAAATTAAGATTATGAATAAAATGAAAAAAAAATGTACATTGGATATCAATGAAAGAAACTAAGTTATAAAATAAAGGAAATAAAACAACATTTTTCGACATGGGATAACTCCCTCACCACACGAAACATTCATAGCACAGTAACGTGATGACGCTTCTCCGCCGACACATCGCCGCTGCCCGGGGCGTGAAGGGGACGCCGGTGACGCGCCTTTCGGCCTTCAATACTGGGAGGCGTCTCTCGGCCCGAGGCTCACCTGACGTCACCGAGGCGGCGGCACATCCCAGTATATAAGGCGACGCGTCCCCCTCGGTCCTTAGATCTCATCACCCACAGTCACCATGGCTCTCAAGGTAGTGCACAACCACCCACCGCTGCCTCCACGCCCTCGTGTTTGTCCTGCAGTGACTCACGCAGCGGCCATAACTCTGGCCGGCCTTTCTTACTCAGGCTTTCCTGAGGGTGCTTGTGAATGCGCGGAAGGCTGTGGACTGGTGCACAGTCCCTCAGAATGTCTCTGTCCAGGACAGACATAAGAGACTTAAAATACAAGCAGGATTTGTGTAGGACGGCATCCTGAAGGACTGGCGCGGCCATTCCTTATAAACAGACTAACAAGAGGAATGAAATGTGTGTGTGTGTGTGTGTGTGTGTGTGTGTGTGTGTAATTCCCCTCGATCGCCTGCTGGTCACCCAGCCAGTCTTCCCCATTACGGAACGAGCTGAGAGCTCATAGACCGATCTTCGGGTAGGAATGAGATCACATCCCGTACCTATATACTGCTAGGTGAAAAGGGGCCATACATTAAGAGGCTTCCCCAATTGCCTCGCCGCTTACCGGGACTCGAACCCGGCCCTCTGGATTGTGAGTCGAGCGTGCTAACCAGTACACTACGCGGTGTGTGTGTGTGTGTGTGTGTCTGTGTGTGTAATTCACTGTTTGTTTGATCTGCTGCAGTCTATGACGAGACAGCCATACGTTACCCTACGAAACAAGCTCAGAGCTCATTATTTCCGAACTTGGGATAGGTCTGAGACCAGGCACACACCACACACCGGGACAACAAGGTCACAACTCCTCGATTTACATCCCGTACCTACTCACTGCTAGGTGAACAGGGGCTACACGTGAAAGGAGACAAACCCAAATATCTCCACCCGGCCGGGGAATTGAACCCCGGTTATCTGGCTTGTGAAGCCAGGGCTCTAACCACTGAGCTACCGGGCCGTGTGTGTGTGTTTGTGTGTATGTGTGTGTGTGTGTGTGTGTGTGTGTGTGTGTGTGTGTGTCATGGCACACGTTAGCCAGTGTTGACATCCTCCTCCTTCAGGTTGTCCTGCTGTCAGCCCTCGCGGCCGTCGTCCTTGCCCGCCCCGACATCCCTGCAGCCTCCTATGGCGCTCCTGCTCCCTCCTACCACGCTCCGGCGCCCTCTTACCACGCTCCGGCGCCCTCTTACCACGCTCCTGCCCCTGAGGTGAGCACCGTCCATGCCTCACTATCATTGTCTGTCCCTAACACCCTCGCCGTCAGCGTTGTGTCGCTGTCACGTTCACTACAACCTTCTTTCCTCCTCAGGCGCCGCCCAAGTACGACTACAACTACGCCGTCAAGGACGAGTACTCCGGCAACGACTTCGGTGCCCAGGAGGCGCGCGACGGCTACGACACCCAGGGATCCTACTACGTACAGCTGCCCGACGGCCGCCTGCAGAAGGTCACCTACACCGTCAACGGCGACTCAGGCTTCGTGGCCGACGTGACCTACGAGGGCGAGGCCCAGTACCCTCAGGAGAGCTACGCCCCCGCCCCAAAGCCCTCCTACGTCCCAGCCCCAGCCCCCTCTTACGTCCCCGCCCCAGCCTATCAGTGATGCCCCTCATCCCGCCCTGCCATGGCTATTTATTAAAGTGAACACTTTCTTCATATGGAGTTTTTATGCTGTCCGCTCAGAGCGAGAGTAATAATGTGGAAACGCTTCACTCACTGCAGCTCTCAAAGTTTCCTGGTGTGTGTTGTTTGTGGGTGACATTTCTTTGTTTCAACTGACGACTATGTCAATACTTTAACACACACACACACACACACACACACACACACACACACACACACACACACACACACACACACACACACACACACACACACACACACACACACACACACACACACACACACACACACACACACACACACACATGGGAGATGGGCTAGAACTGGCGAAAGTAAAAAAGGAAAAGGAATTGGGAGTGACGATGGAAGAAAACAATCAACCGGTAAGCCATATAGACAAAATTTTCAGAGAGACATATAACCTGCTAAGGAATATTGGATTAGCATTTCACTACATGGACAAAGAAATAATGAAGAAATTGATAAGTACTCTAATAACACCCAGATTGGATCCCCATGAAAAAGACACATAAGGAAGTTGGAGAGACTACAAAAAATGGCTACAAGAATGGGTCCAGAATTTGAAGGTATGACATATGAGACCAAAGGCTATGGATCTGCCAACACTGGGGACAAAGAAGGTTGAGAGGGGATCTGATACAAGTTTATAAATTGATCAACGGAATGGATCAAGTGGATAATGAGAAATTGGTTCTGAGAGAAGAATATGACATTCGAAGCACAAGATCGCATAGTAAAAACTGAGGAAGGAAGATGTCTGAGAGACGTTAAAAATATAGTTTCACGCAAAGATGTGTTGAGACTTGGAACACATTGAGTGAAGAAGTGTGTATATATATATATATATATATATATATATATATATATATATATATATATATATATATATATATATATATATATATATATATATATACATATATTCTTTATTAAGAGACTTAAGTTTTAGTCTTGCAGAAAAAAAGGCCAGATGATATCTCTCTTATTATTGTTTTCCAGTGGGTGAACACAGGTTGGTGGCTGCCAGCTGTTGTAATCCTAAAATATAAAGCATCTAAAGCTGAACTCTTCGCTCAAACTTTTGCTACCAACTCAACTTTGGATGATTCTGGGCATATTCCTCCTACTCCTCCACCCTCTGACTACTTCATCCCTAAAATTAAAATTCTTTATAAAGACGTTTTCCTGGCCCTTTCTGGTCTTGATTCTCGGAAGGCTTACGGTCCGGATGGAGTCCCTCCTGTTGTTCTCAAAAACTGTGCTTCCGAACTCGCTCACTGCCTGGTCAAACTCTTTCATCTGTGTCTCTCTACTTCTATTTATCCTTCTTGCTGGAAGTTTGCTCACATTCAACCTGTCCCTAAAAAAGGTGACCACTCCAATCCTTCTAACTACCGCCCTATAGCTTTGATTTCCTGCCTTTCTAAAGCCTTTGAGTCTATCCTTAATAGGAAGATAATGAGGCATCTATCAGCTCACAACCTTCTCTCTGATTGCCAGTATGGTTTCCGTAAAGGCAGATCTACTGGTGATCTTCTTACTTTCCTAACTGAATCTTGGTCATCCTCTTTTAGGGACTTCGGTGAAACCTTTGCTGTCGGCCTTGACATATCGAAAGCCTTCGATAGAGTCTGGCACAAATCTTTAATTTCTAAACTACCCTCCTACGGATTCTATCCTTCTCTCTGTACCTTCATCTCCAGTTTCCTTTCCGATCGTTCTATTGCTGCTGTAGTAGACGGTCACTGTTCTTCCCTAAAACTATCAACAGTGGTGTTCCACAGGGTTCTGTCCTATCACCCACTCTCTTTCTATTATTCATCAATGATCTCCTAAATCTGACTCAATGCCCTATCCACTCCTATGCTGATGATACCACCTTGCATTATTCAACAGCGTTCAACAGACGCCCAACCCAACAACAATTAAATGACTCAAGGCGAGATGCTATAGGACGCCTAACTTCTGATCTTTCACTTGTTTCTGATTGGGGCAGAGAAAACCTGGTTTTGTTCAATGCCTCAAAACTCAATTTCTACAACTATCTACTCGACATAACCTTCCAGACAACTATCCTCTCTTCTTCAATAACACTCAACTTCCCTCTCCTCTACATTAAACACACTCGGTCTATCCTTCACTAAAAATCTAAACTGGAAATTTCACATCTCTACTCTTGCTAAATCAGCTTCCAAGAAGTTAGGTGTCCTGTGGCGTCTTCGTCCATTTTCTCTCCTCCCAGCTGCTTGCTCTGTACAGGGCCTTATCCGCCCGTGTATGGAGTATGGCTCTCATGTCTGGGGGATCCACACACAGCTTTACTAAACAAGGTGGAATCTAAAGCTTTTCGTCTTATCAACTCTTCTCCTCTAACTGACTGTCTTGATTCTTTAAGTCACCGCCGCAATGTTGCATCTTTATCTGTCTTCTACCGCTGTTTTCATGCTGTCTGCTCTTCTGAACTTGCTAACTGCATGCCTTCCCCTCCTGCGGCCTCGCTGCACAAGACTCTCTACTTCTTCTCATCCCTATTCTGTCCATCTTCCTAATGCAAGAGTTAACCAGTATCTTCACTCCTTCATTCCCTACACTGGTAAACTCTGGAACTCTCTACCTGTGTCTGTATTTCCACCTGCCTATGACTTAAACTCTTTCAAAAGAGGAGTGTCAAGACACCTCTTACGTTAACTGGACCCTCCTTTTAGATTTTTTTGTTTTTTCTCTTTCTCCTACTTTCCTCTTAACAGGGCCTGGCAACCAGCGGGATTTTTTTTTTCCAACACTTTGTTTTCCCTTGGCCAGTGCCCTTGTAATGTAAAAAAAAAAAAAAAAACAAGAATCCACCGCGCTATATTCTCTCTTCCCTTTGATAATTAAAAAATCCTTTCTTTACTTCTTTAGTTATGTACAAAATCAATTTAGTCAAGTTTACTTATTGAAATAAAAACAAAAGATGCTTTGGATTGGGAAGGAATTAATGATCTGGTACACCAGGAAGCAATGTTCATCAAGCAGTAATGAAGATAGTTACCAGTCTGACAAACAAACACTGAATTACACGGGAACACTGTTCTTAATTATATATAATTAATTACTATCATACACCAAATGGTAATAAGAGTGATCTAATAAAACACCACAAACACAAGATATAGACAATACAAATAATTAATGCATATGTTCCTTCGGACCCGGTACACACAGAGAGGAACAATTACCATGCTTGCTAAGGAAGCCACATTTCCAATACTTCACAGCATCCTTCTCCACCAT
>NC_059264.1:11252834-11297834 GCF_017591435.1 Portunus trituberculatus
ATATATATATATATATATATATATATATATATATATATATATATATATATATATATATATATATATATATATATATATATATATATATATATATATATATATATATATATATATATATATATATATATATATATATATATATATATATATATATATATATATATATATTCTTTATTAAGAGACTTAAGTTTTTGTCTTGCAGAAAAAAAGGCCAGATGATATCTCTCTTATTATTGTTTTCCAGTGGGTGAACACAGGTTGGTGGCTGCCAGCTGTTGTAATCCTAAAAATATAAAGCATCTACTATAACAAGAATCCACCGCGCTATATTCTCTCTTCCCTTTGATAATTCAAAAATCCTTTCTTTACCTCTTTAGTTATGTACAAAATCAATTTAGTCAAGTTTACTTATTGAAATAAAAACAAAAGATGCTTTGGATTGGGAAGGAATTAATGATCTGGTACACCAGGAAGCAATGTTCATCAAGCAGTAATGAAGATAGTTACCAGTCTGACAAACAAACACTGAATTACACGGGAACACTGTTCTTAATTATATATAATTAATTACTATCATACACCAAATGGTAATAAGAGTGATCTAATAAAACACCACAAACACAAGATATAGACAATACAAATAATTAATGCATATGTTCCTTCGGACCCGGTACACACAGAGAGGAACAATTACCATGCTTGCTAAGGAAGCCACATTTCCAATACTTCACAGCATCCTTCTCCACCATCCTCCCTCAAGTCATTCCAGGAAGACATCAAGGTAACAGTGACAATTTTGTATAAAAGCGTGTCCTCTTCAGATTGGAAGCGAATTTTGTTGCGCTAGTAGAAGGCGAACAGTCTAACATGAACTCGAAAGGTAGATGGTACGTGAATAAGAATAAAGACAAACATTCTCTGACCTGCTGTCCGACTATCATGTAAAGCAGGCAGCCTTTCTCTCTCGGCCCTGCCCATGTCTGCGTCCTGCATGAAAGACACGCCCTAGCGACACGTACTTAAGCTGGAGTTCTCGTGGTGAGGGCATCAGTGATTCCTGTGCTTTGAGAGTATCATGTCTTTCCTCAAGGTAGGAGAACGCCTGGCTACTGCTGGGAAATTATCACTGAGCAACAGGGTTCTGTTGTTTCGTTCAGGATGCTCACAGCTCTCCTTTTCCTTCGCCAGGTTGTTGCTTTCATCGCCCTCGTGGCAGCTGCCTCTGCCCGCCCTGATTCTGGTGGCCATGGTGGACATGCCGCCCCTGCCCACGCAGCTCCAGCTCACGCCCCGGCTGGTGGTTACGGCTACACCTCCTCCTCCTCCCCACCAGCGGTGAGTCCCGTGCAGCGACTCATGAAGGACACTGATGCCTCACACACTCACACCTCAGCAACAAAAACAACTCTCCCAATACTTCTCTCTCCATCTCTCTTCTAACAGAAACCCGAATACTCCTTCGACTGGGCCGTGAAGGACGACTATGCCGCTCTTGACTTCGGCCAGCACGAGACCCGCGACGGCTACAACACCGAGGGCAGCTACTACGTGCTGCTGCCCGACAGCCGCGTGCAGAGGGTCACCTACACTGTCCACGGGGACGGCGGCTACGTGGCCACCGTGGAGTACGAGGGCGAGGCTAAGCACGACGCCTACGGCAAGCCCCCAGCTCCCACCTACACTCAGCCCCCGCCTACGGACCCCCACCCACACCAGCCTATGGTCATGCTTAACCTCTGTCACGAATTCCCAAAACAACGTCCCTTTGTTCTTTAAACTCAGTCACTGCTTTTCCTTAAAGAACTATTTATGTACAAACCAACGACTTTATTTATGTAAACGTATTAAACGAGCAAGAAGCAAATTTCAGCACTATTTTCAATTCATGTCTATCCTTTTCTTCTCCTCCTCCTCGTCATCCTCCTCTTCCTCCTCCTGCTCCTCCTCCTCTTCCTCTTCCTCTTCCTCGTCCTCCTCCTCCTCCTCTTCTTCCTCCTCCTCCTCCTCCTCCTCCTCCTCCTCCTCCTCCTCCTCCTCCTCCTCCTCCTCCTCCTCCTCCTCCTCCTCCTCCTCCTCCAGTACATTGCACGCATTCTTTCCCCGAGGCTCGTACAGTCAGTATTTATGTATAGTTTTATTACTTGGACAATGATAGCTCGTCAGGTGGCCTGACACAACAAACTCGATGAACGTGGAAACCAATAGATTCAATGCACCGACTCTTCTGGTGGCTTCTTATATCAAAATCTGTTGGACAGTGTGGCTGTGAAAGTAAAGCTCTCTACCTAGGAATGTGTTGATGGTGACGTATTTTTTTATGTGACGGGCGCCGCAAACAGAGTATGCATCACATTTTCGACAAGAGTGAACATACAAACAGCTTACACAGCTTACGAAGAAAACGTGATGATGCTCCCCCGCCGACCCATCGCCGCTGCCCGGGGCGTGAATGGGAGGCCGGGAACGCGGCTTTCGACCTTCAATAGTGGGAGGCGTCTCTAAGCCTGAGGCTCACCTGACGTCACCGAGGCGGCGTCACATCCCAGTATATAAGGCGACGCGTCCCCCTCGGTCCTTACATCTCATCATTCACAGACGCCATGGCTCTCAAGGTAGTGCACAACCACCCACCGCTGCCTCCACGCCCTAGTGTTTGCCCTGCAGTGACTCACGCAGCGGCCATAACTCTGGCCGGCCTTTCTTACTCAGGCTTTCCTGAGGCTGCTTGTGATTGCGTGGAGGGCTGTGGACTGGTGCACAGTCCCTCAGAATGTCTCTGCCCAGGACAGATATAAGAGACTTAAAACACAAGCAGGATTTGAATCTGTAGGACGGTATCCTGAAGGACTGGCGCGGCCATTTCTCATGGAGAGGCTGACAGCGAAAATAAGATGTGTGTGTGTGTGTGTGTGTGTGTGTGTGTGTGTGTGTGTGTGTGTGTGTGTGTGTGTGTGTGTGTAAATCACCTCGGTCGTCTGCTAGTCATCCAGCAGACGACCATTACGGATCGAACTCAGAGCTCATAGACCGATTTTTCATGTAGGACTGAGACCACAACACACTCCACACACCGGAAGAGCGAGGCCACAACCCCTCGAGTTATATTTCGTACCTATTAACTGCTAGGGGAACAGGGCTACACATTAAGAGGCTTGCCCATTTGCTCGCCGCTTCCCATGACTCGATCCCGGATCCTCTCGGTTGTGAGCCGAGCTTGCTAACCACTTCACTACGTGGTGTGTAATGTGTGTGTGTGTGTGTGTGTGTGTGTGTGTGTGTGTGTGTGTGTGTGTTTGTGTCTTGGCACACGTCAGCCAATGTTGACATTCTCCTCCTTCAGGTTGTCCTGCTGTCAGCCCTCGCGGCCGTCACCCGTGCCCACCCCGACATCCCTGCAGCTTCCTATGGCGTTCCTGCTCCCTCCTACCACGCTCCGGCGCCCTCTTACCACGCTCCTGCCCCTGAGGTGAGCACCGTCCATGCCTCACTGTCATTGTCTGTCCCTAACACCCTCGCCGGCGTTGTGTCGTTGTCACGTTCGCTACAACCTTTTTTCCTCCTCAGGCGCCGCCCAAGTACGACTACAACTACGCCGTCAAGGACGAGTACTCTGGCAACGACTTCGGTGCCCAGGAGGCGCGCGACGGCTACGACACCCAGGGATCCTACTACGTACAGCTGCCCGACGGCCGCCTGCAGAAGGTCACCTACACCGTCAACGGCGACTCAGGCTTCGTGGCCGACGTGACTTACGAGGGCGAGGCCCAGTACCCCCGGGAGAGCTACGCCCCCGCCCCAAAGCCCTCCTACATCCCCGCCTCAGCCTACCAGTGATACCCCTCATCCCGCCGGACGCTGCTACTCTGTTATGGCTATTTATTAAAGGATACTTAACTTCTACATATTTCCTTGTAGTCTACGCAATGTGAATGGTCTCCTCTGAAGCCACAAAGGGAATATGACTGAAAAAATAACAGTGATTTATATATTTTGCTCTTGTGTCTCATAAAATTCATATTTTTGGAGTTCTAATCGACGATACTGTTTACAGCGCAGTGGCGAAATGGGGAAAAAAATAACTTTCTTACACAATAGTTGCTTTAAATTTGGAGGAAGTGTCTTGCACTCATGAAAAAAGGCCTTTGGTGTTGAAGAAAAAATGTGAAGAAATCCACGATATGTAACTTCAGTATAGAACCTGTAGGTCTATCTTTAGAATCTCCTCATTGTACTTTTGTCTTCATCCCAGTCTACAAAATGCTCCCTCGTGTCATACTCTCAGCATGGAGGAATGTGACGTGCGAGCAGCAATGCACTGGGCATCATTAGATGGTGAGGTTAGGCAGACATTGCAGGCCAGTAAGCTGCAGTGACGAGAATTCAAACCCGAGACATAGTGTAAAGTATAGTCGAAGGTATAATAAATTACACTGATAGTTTCGCAGGCTTTAATGGAATATAATGATATTTTTTAAAGTTTTAGTAGGCTCAATGAGGAATCTTTTTTTTATGTTATGGCTTATAGCGCCTGTAGGCATACTTGAAGAGTATATGAGGGAAGCGCTGTTAAGCTTCCGCCCATTAGTGACACAGGCAATCTTATTTATAGGGGTACCCATATTAGGGCCCATATCACCATTCAAGCTCATCTTTGGTGTATCCCCCTAGAACTAATGGTAAAGTAGTAGTAGTGGTAGCAATAGAGATAGTAGTAATACTAATTGTGGTAGTAGTAGTAGTAGTAGTAGTAGTAGTAGTAGTAGTAGTAGTAGTAGTAGTAGTAGTAGTAGTAGTAGTAGTAGTAAAAGTCGTAGTAGTAGTAGAAATAGTAGTAATAATAAAATAACTATCATCATAATCATCATTGCAAAAGAAGCATTAAAAATAGTTATGATTATCACAACCATTGCGTAAGTCTCACTATGGGAAGCCAAGTTGTGATGCATTGTATTGCACACCCTGAGAGGCGCATGTCACGCCAGGGAGGGGATGACGATGCCAACAGAGAGGGCTGACGTGGGTGGGGTGGTCTCACTATAGAATTAAGGGGGCGCTCATACGTGGCAGCATCATTGAATTCATGCCAACTGCCGCAGCAATGAAAATATCAACACAAGCTGACCGTTAAAGGAATAAAGGGATCAGAGAGAGATGGTGTAAGGGATCAATCCACGTTACGGACAGCAACTTACGATTTTGTTCCATTTTCCTTTCATCAGTCGAATATTCAGTGCAGTGATCACCCGAGAGTTCACCTTCATTTCCACATCTGTGACCCACCGCTACCTGATCGTCATGTAAAACAGTCTTTCATTCTGGGCGGGACCCAATGACCTTCAGCTATGGGAGACAGCAGAGCTGCGGATACTTAAAGGTGGACAAATCTCAGACCAAGCAGTAGTCAGATCTGTGCATCGATAACAGCATGTCTTTCCTCAAGGTAGGAGAACGCTTGGCCACCGCTGGGAAGTGATCGCTGAACCGCTGTATCCTGTTGTGCCGTCAGGGATGCTTACGACTCTTTTCTCTCCGCCAGGTTGTCGCCTTCACCGCCCTCGTGGCAGCTGGCTCCGCCCGCCCAGACTCCGGACACTCAGCCCCCGCCCCGGCAGGAGGTTACGGCTATACTCCGCCTCCTCCCCCACCTGCAGTGAGTCCCGTTCACAGAGTCCTCAAGACACTGATGCCTCACACCTTTGCATCTCGCCACAAGTAACAACTCTCTCTCTCTCTCTCTCTCTCTCTCTCTCTCTCTCTCTCTCTCTCTCTCCCTGTCTGTCTGTCTGTCTGTCTGTCTGTCTGTCTGTCTGTCTGTCTGTCTGTCTGTCTGTCTGTCTGTCTCTCTCTCTCTCTCTCTCTCTCTCTCTCTCTCTCTCTCTCTCTCTCTCTCTCAATCTACCTATCTACCTATCTATATCTCTCAATAGAAACCGGAATACTCTTTCGACTGGGCAGTGAAGGACGAATACGCCGGCCTTGACTTCGGCCAGAATGAACATCGCGACGGCTACAACACCGAGGGGGCCCACCACGTGCTGCTTCCCGACGGCCGCGTGCAGAAGATCGTCTACAAGGTGAACAAGGACGGCGGCTTCATGGCCACCGTGGAGTACGAGGGCGAGATCAGGCACGAGCCCAAGGGTTACGGCAAGGCCCCGGCCCCCGTGTACACTCAGCCCCCAGCCTACGGCCACGCCTAATTCCTCTGATAAAGTGACCCTATCTTAAACCTGCTCAACAGTCTCTCTCTCTCTTATCAAATATTGTAATTGTAGCTTATTTATGTCTTGAATTAAAACAACAGCAAAAAGATAATCTCGATCTTTTTTAACAAACTCCCATTCTTCCCCATTCTCTGTTTCTCTGGTTCTCTTTTCCTTCATGTGTTAATTTTTACGCACAATGAAGATCAGAACCAGCGTTATTATCGCTTCCATTTCTTTACTATTTATCTGTTTATTTTTGTTTTATGGGAAACCAACGTGCACACCAGCGATGCCTGCTCCAATTGGCCACACACACACACACACACACACACACACACACACACACACACACACACACACACACACACACACACACACACACACACACACACACACACACACACACACACACACACACACACACACACACACACACACACACACACACACACACACACACACACACACACACACACACCACTCCAATCAGCCTCATCATAACCTCATTGCTTCAGTGTCAAATAACCAATGACCCGATCCACCACCACCACAGCTTATCAAGGTTACCTTCACTTCAGTGAATCTTTCCAGTGAGCTCCGTACGATGCAAGGAAGCTAAAGACTTTAGGTCCCTTTGACTGTCCCCAGTACTCGCAAGATTGTCACTGTAATGGGATCTTAAGAACTGCTTTAAACGTGTGTATATATCAGTTTACTTAGATATCTATTCATCCTTCTATCTATCTACGTATCTCTCCATCCGTCAATGTTGTACACTCGTATTCCTATAATAGTGTAGTTAATGTAGAAAATCCAAGCCAAATTAAATAACTCATTCACAATTTTAGAGTACCTTCCCGTTTGAAATTCACTTGTATTCATATGGATCCACGTCTTGCATTCTTTCTCTAAAATGAAACAACGTTTATCTCTGATATTATGCAGAGCAATATTCTTAAATGAACCCAAGTCAAGTTTGTTTTAGCTATAAGTCTTTTCTTTTTTCCAATAAGATGTTCAGTGTAGTATCATCGAATAAAGCTAATATTTATGGTTCAATATTTACTCCTACTTCTCCATCAAGTTTTTCACTGCTAGCAAATATTCACAATCTTTAAGAACATTTGAGACACATTTTCCTTCTCTCATAACTCCTGAATAATATTGAGGTTTAGAAAAGACTAAACCAAATTCCCGTTCTTTTCTCTTTTATATGTCCATGCAAACATTTTCACTTTACAGAGTTATAATGTGAACAAATGATGACCACAGCGGTAACACGGTAATCCACTAATCTTTAACTGGTGCAGTGTTCTTAAGTCACATTGTGTCGAAACTGTTCTAGCTTACAATCATATTTCATTCATTAGTCCCGCTTTACATTGAGGACAAGCAGCACATTAGTAAGCACAACAATAACTCAGATAAAAACGCGGGTACAATGCTGATGACAACCCTTCAACACTGCCCCTGCCTGCCTCCCTCACTGTCCGCTTGCATGCGTCCTTGCCACCCTCACTTTCTGCCTGTCTCCGTCCTCAGGCTAGGGCCCGTCTATGATCAGGATCCTGGGGTAGAAAAAAATGTGGAGGAGGAGGAGGAGGAGGAGGAAGAGGAAGAGGAAGAGGAAGAAGAAGAAGAAGGAGGAGGAGGAGGAGGAGGAGGAGGAGGAGGAGGAGGAGGAGGAGGAGGAGGAGGAGGAGGAGGAAGAGAAAAGGAGAAAATAAACAAAATGAAATAAAAGAAATGGATAAAGCAAGAAAAGAACAAAAAATAGAGAAAAAGGAAAAACAGCAAATATAAGAAAAAGAGAGCAGAAAAGAAGACAGTGAGGATAACAACAAGAAGAAAATAAATAATAACAATAAATTCATCTACATACACATACCTTACAACTATAGAAAGAAAAACACCTGACAGATGAAGATTCCAAAAGGTGAACTCTACAAGCAAAGTAAACTCTGGAACTCCCTGCCTGCTTTTGTATTCCCTCCTTCCTATGACTTGAACCTTTTTAAGAGGCAGATTTCATGAGAACTTATTATCTAACGACAACTTCTTTCTTCAGTATGCGAACGTACATCTCAGAGGAACTTTTATATTATAGTTTTCCTGTCCTTGCTTGGTGTTCTTCCTAGGTAACACAGATAGACAAATAAAACAGAAACTAGGGACCACACGGCGCAAAAAGACGAGAAAGGAACTAGAATTTAAACACACCAAACTCCTCTGCCAAGTTGCCTTCCAAAAACAGTAACAACAAGGCGTTAAAAATAGACTTGTAGTTTTAATGAATAAATGCTGCCCAAATGACACCACGCTAACATCAGACAATGGACAACAGCTGCACTTTGAAGCTTATAAGACATCTGCCTCGTAAAAAAAAATAGGCCTTGACATACCATCTTTCTAGAGAGAGAGAGAGAGAGAGAGAGAGAGAGAGAGAGAGAGAGAGAGAGAGAGAGAGAGAGAGAGAGAGAGAGAGAGAGAGATCATAAAGGGTAAATATTCAGGAGACGAAGACCTCAATCGTGATGGGAAATAATAACAATGTAAAACTATTTGTGTGTGTGTGTGTGTGTGTGTGTGTGTGTGTGTGTGTGTGTGTGTGTGTGTGTGTGTGTGTGTGTGTGTGTGTGTTTGTAATTCACCTCGGTCGCCTCCTGGTCACCTAGCCAATCTTCTCCATTACGGAGCGAGCTCAGAGCTCATAGACCGATCTTCGGGTAGGACTGAGACCACATCAATACACAACACACACCGGGAAAGCGAGGCCACAACCTCTTTTTCTTTGGTTACTATCATTCCCAATTTGATCTCATTTATCATCACACTCGTCATTGTAATTTCAGCTGTAATGAATGATATTGCATCGCCTTCTTCACTCATCATTTACCATTACTACTCACTATTACTCCTACTAGTACTATATCAACTATTATCATTAATATTACTGCCACATCCATAGCCATCATCATCAACATCACACGATACTATGTCCATACACACACAGACGTACACACACACACACACACACACACACACACACACACACACACACACACACACACACACACACACACACACACACACACACACACACACACACACACACACACACACATACATGCACAATTATATACAGCTTTACATGTGGTGAATCGGCGCTGGAATCTAATGAAATTTATTATCGCGATATTTGTTATTGGTACAAACTTTTTATGGAGACAGATTGTTTGTCGGTTCAGAGATGTTTTCGAGAAACTAATCTTGGAAAATTGAGAAGTGATGCAGCCTCTCAGACCCTTAAACGCCGTGGTACAGTGGAACCATGCGTGCTTTGGGATCCTAGAGGTCTCCAAGCGCACGGGTTAGAATCCTGTCCACGGTCTGAGTGTAGGTTGGCCTTCCTCACTCGGGGCAACGGTTTCCTAGCGGGTGGGCTTTAAGATAGGAGGTACCCCATAAAGTATCCCCTTTAGCCCATAAATTTCCGTGAAAAGCCCACATGGTATAAAAAAAACAAAAAAAAACACCGCCTCTCGCTATCAGACCTTCGCATTGTAGGCAACAAGGAACAGTGAGCTGGTGACACACTATAACCGGGCGTGGCCTCAGCGCTTACCTTCCCTCACTGGCCTTGGCACATGTGTTGGTGTATTTCCCTCTCCCAGAGAGGCAGTAATAGTTATGAATACTAAATCGAATAGAAAGGAAAGATAAAACACAAACGTTATAGGCAATGGATTTAAATTAGTATTTCGTCTGTCATCGATCTATTCATATGTCGTTCACTCTAAGGACTCAACAGGAACATTTTGAATATATATATATATATATATATATATATATATATATATATATATATATATATATATATATATATATATATATATATATATATATATATATATATATATATGCATCGTTCTAAGCGCCAACGAACAGACACAGACAAACAGACAAAAAGAAAGACAGAGATAAAGACAAAGATATTTGCCAGACAGGGAAAAGAATAGATATGCATTGGTCCAAGCACGGACAGACAGATAAATAAAGAGACAGACAGACAGACGGAGTGATAAGCAGACATTCCTCAAAAATGATATGACAATATATTTTCCCGTGAACAAAATAAAATTCGCGACACATGCATCATTCCAGCAACACTCATAACTTGATGAGCTCAACACTCACTTTCACCGTGCGCGGCGGCTTCCATCCATTCTGAGACTCCTGAACCTCTCCCACTCTCCTTTTAAACCCTGTCACTGATGGACTGTCGATAAACAAGAAGACTTCAGACTCACCTTATCATTATTGGTTTTTGTAAGATGTTCACTGACCTAAAAGTACAAAATATTATACAAAAATATCCACTATAGCGTTAAGAAAATTTCATTCCTGACGCCACAAGATGATAATATCGAGTTTAACATTTCTGTAACTATTATGGAGTTGAAAAACAGATATTGTCTAGCTTGTCATCCATTTCTACTACTTCTGTATTCACTTGTTTCTATATACCATCTAGTTCCTGATATTAGTACAGTTTTGTATATTTTCTTTTCATTGCTAAGTCATATATAGTTCCTCACTATAGCTTAATTATCCCTCTATTAATCAACTCTATCTTACTAGTAACTACTGATTTCATGAAGTCTGTGAACTATGTGAATTAGGTAAAGTCATGAACACAATAAAATGAAAGTTCTACATTAGTCAAGTTTTGTCACACGAAGTGGGGAGGGATGGGCGAGGAGGGAGATTCTTAGACAGCTGTGGAGGCGCCGCGTGACATGCAAGACACACCAACGCACCAGGTGTATATCCCGACGCCACCTCCGCCACCCTGGCCACACCATCGGCTCTCTGCACCTGGCATATAGTCAAGGAAAGTCAAGTGTACTGCAAAGCGAAAGTTCCTGGCTGGCACCTTCTTAGCCATTCTGCTGCGACATGCAACCCTTCACTGGGTAATAAAAAATCTATATTTTGAGGGAATTGGCACCTTAGTTTGTCCTTTTTTTTCAACATTATATTTTTGCCTTTTAACTGAGATTCTAATATAAAAAGAGGAAAAACTCAAACTTTTTTACGAGGTCTTTACAAATATTAGCAAGAAAGGAAAGGAGAATTGAATAGACAGAATGCAGGTCACCTTCCACACAACTCAAACCTCGGAACTCTGACATCACCATCCATGTGCTTTGATCACTGAATCACTCGAGTACTGTTTTGTTCCTATAATTGTGAAAACTAGAGCAACACGTGAGCGATCAGATGAGAGAGGGAGGAGAAAGAGAGATGAGGGAGAGGAAGAACATACCACCGCCGACTACTCACCGCAAGGCTACCACGTTCACTCCAGTCCAGTGAAACCTAAAGTAATTGACCTCTATTACTGAAGACAAACGTTTCACTCAATAAGGCAATTCAACTCTCGCCGCATCATTCTTGCACGTGAAGGAAGGACGGGGATCTAGAACTTACTCTTTTCTTCACTGTAACTAACACGCCTCAGCCCGCGGCCCGCGTGACGTCACCGTGACTGAGGCATTTCACGGTATATAAGGCGGTGCGTCCCTCCTTGCTCATCATAAGTGATCATCTTCAATCACAGTCACCATGGCTCTCAAGGTAGTGCACAGCCAGGCTCTACCAACCATTCTTCTGCCTCAACTCCTACGAGGCTTTTACGGGACTCACGAAACTTATTTTTCTTCCCTAACGGAATACTAATTCAAACAAAAATAGGATGTCATTATCTGCACTTTCTGATATAACTTATTTGCTGTGTCAATGTTTCAATACACTAAGCAAGAAGAGCACTGGACGAAAAATACCAGTAACTGTGTTGGTTGTTCTATTAAGGCAATACTAAACCAAATTGTCCTGAGAAGTTTACCGCCAAGCTGACTAATCTGACGCACTGCCTCTTGAAGCTGTGCCTCGCTGGATACTTTTCATAGAGCAGGAACATATGATTTTGTTTTTTTCTGATTGCTAAGAAAAAAAAAAAACGTGAGGGAAAGAAGATAGTCAAACAGATCTCACGAGCTCAGTTGTATAAGTTCATCACTGCTAAATTTTGAGATTTCTGTGTTTCTCAGTTGTAAAGGCAGTACTTCTCTCTCTCTCTCTCTCTCTCTCTCTCTCTCTCTCTCTCTCTCTCTCTCTCTCTCTCTCTCTCTCTCTCTCTCTCTCTCTCTCCCCGTTCTCGAAAGTCACATCTACTACTCACACTTTCCTCCTTCAGATCGCCCTTCTGTGTACCTTCGTAGTCGCTGCCCTCGCTCGCCCTGACACTCCCCCAGACTCCTACCACGCCCCTGAGCCATCCTATCACCCGCCGGAGCCAACCTACCAAGCCCCTGCTCCCTCTTACCGCGCCCCTGCTCCTTCCTACAACGCTCCTTCTCCTGTAGTAAGTAATCTTCCTTGGTTCCTCAAGTAGAATGCACACTTTGAGTAAATAATTGTTACCTTGTCGGCTTCACATGGGTATATATTCCTATTGGCAATGTAGAATCCTTGTCAAACTATTGCTGTGATCAAACAAACCTTTGCAAAATCCCAATAACTTCAACTAAAGGTTGTAATTGTGCATTTGCTTTCGGATTGTTTTCTTTAGGGACTGACACCTTCTCTTGACTTTCCTTTCCTCTGAGTGGTCAGGGTAAAACACCGAATACTGATTCTTGGCTGTGAGGCGAGTTGTTGTGAACATTCCTAAACTTGTATTATCTATGTCTCGTTTCTTACAATGCTTTCTCCCCGTTAGTCGCCGCCCAAGTACGACTACAACTATGGTGTGGCAGATGATGCTTCCGGCAACAACTACAATGCCCAGGAGACGCGCGACGGTTACGACACCCAGGGATCCTACTACGTGCAGCTCGCCGACGGCCGTCTGCAGAGGGTCACTTACTACGTGAACGGCGACTCAGGCTTCGTGGCCGAAGTGACCTACGAGGGAGAGGCCCAGTATGCCCCCCAGAGCTACGCACCCGCCCCCGCCCCCTCCTACAGGCCACCTCCTACTCCTGCCTACCAGTGAGACCAGACAAGATGCACTATTGAAGATTATTTATTGAAGTATACTCTGACATAACCTGCATCTGTTGTTTGACTTTCCACTTGTGGCATAGAGGAGTGTGCTAAGTTGTCCTGCAGAAACATAAACGAACCACACACACCAGTCGATATATTGGCTCCTACCAGGTTGTTCTGATGGGATACACGTCCCAGAAAACATTTACATAACACAATCACACCAAGATAGAACACTTAAGGAAAACACGAGGTGAGTTACAATAATACACACACAAGAACGCAGTATGTAGCATGTATCGCTTCACTAAACACGACGCTTAAGGACCGCATTGCAAACATTTCAGCGTCTTGTCCTGAATTCCTTGAAAAGGCTCTAGTGAACATTATTGTCAGTTCCAAGCACGTTAACACGACCCCTGATGGCAAATTGATAAGCACTCCGCACTTTAAACAATGGCAATTATTCGGCTATTTCCGAGTCTTTTTTTTTCGAATTCTCGTGAGAGTTCCACAATTATATTTCATGTACCCCTTGACTAGATAAAGCCATTACTCGTGCAGAACTCTCTCTCTCTCTCTCTCTCTCTCTCTCTCTCTCTCTCTCTAGCTTTTTAAAAATAGTTCTAAAGAGGGAAAGAAGTGCTAACAATACGCGCCTGAGACACACTAGGTAAGATGTGGCAGAGTATGTAGCAGCTTCCTCTCAAGTTGACCTCTCATATATTCCAATAACACCCAGAACAACATCCAAATAAGTGAACTTCTTTCATATGACAGGGCAGAAACATGTTTGGCTCTCGAGAAGGTAATCAGTCCTGAGAGAACATACAGGACACAAAGGCAACAACATGACAGGTCTATCAACATCAAGATAAAACTGATGGTTGGAGAAATTTCTCATGATTATGCATGTATTCTTAACCTGTTGACCACTTGGTACAATTTTCCCTAATTGATAACCATTCTGGGACATCTTCACTTGTTCTACTGCCACATCTAAGCTGGGAAGAAGTTGTAAATTGTTTTCTTTTCATGGTTAACGTTCTTGTACATATATCTAGATGCTTCACACATTGCTTCTGATGCTTTTAACTGTTTCGTGTTGCAGTCATATTTTCATAGGAGCTGTTCTCAAAACCCTTAAAATTTTGCATCTTGACTTGTCATGGGCATTTATTTCTCGCTGATAGTACAAAAATTAAAGGAGTCAAGGTAAAACATCAATTCTTTGTCAGCACACTCATTGATTCTACTACACAACCATATATGTCCTCAGAAAGCGTCGGGTATTTTTATAATAAAGGAAACTGAGCTATGTTCTTTAACTAATGTAGACATCTTGTTAATCTATGACTAGAATCTTAAAACACTCTTCAAAGTTCTTATCAGCTTACCTAGAGCCTCTTATAAATAGTTACGTTGGGAAGCAGATGTTTCAAAATAGTCCTAAATAAACGAGAGAGAAAAATAAGGTTAGAGTAGTGTCGCTGTAATAAATCATATGTTCCTTCCAATACTGTTAGGTTTGTTTTGGGTGAGAGAATCCTTCCAATAATTACACACAAAAAATACACTGAGACATCAGGTTGTGACAGAAGCACTGGAGTGGAGACAAATCGTGATCACCACCATAAGAGTGACACAAATAGCAAGACACCATCGCAGCTAAATAGTCCAACCAACCTTCTGCACTCACTTTCTATACTAGTTTCCTTGGAGGTGCAACTAAACAAGCTTTTTTTTCAGTTTTTGTTTTCTTGTGCGCTCAATGAAGGTAAACAAATGAGAAATGAAAGAAATAATCGTGTAGGTAAGCATATAAGAAAGTAAATAAAATGTAACATTATCATTTATAATTAATTTACCATGCTGAAATAAATAACTCCTATACATTCACTCAGCCTCTTCCAAGATTGCCATGAAGATTTCACCTGACATCTACAAGACCATTCTTTTCCCAATAATTTTTCTAAGTACCTTATCAAGTGTATCCATTTTCTTCCTGAAGTTTATATATCTTCCTCTTTTCTTTATTTTTTTTTCAAACCTAAGTGCTTCTTATTCTAATAAATACACTCTTCTTCACAATTTTATCACTAGGGATTAAACAACAGACGCTAAATGTATACCGAGTTCATCATAACTTACTTAGACCATAATACAAATTATACAATACAGTGTTTACCTAAAATAAAAAAGGAAACACGAGGCTGAAGTGGTGTGGCCATGAACAAATAATGAGAGATGAGGAGCACTGGGGAAAGAGAACGCTGGAAATGAACCGACCAGACAGGAGTAAAAAGGAGGACCAGAGGGGAGGTGTATGAAAGCATTGAAGAAGACATGAGGGTGATAGATGTGACAGAAAACCCAGAAGGCAGAGTAAATTGAAAACAACAGAAGGAAGAAAAGTAGAGCAGTGAGGGTGTTATGGAAGCTGCGAAGGAGGACATGTGGGTGACGGATGAAACTTTTTGTCATACATGAGGGGAACTGGACAAAAGCTAACAAAAAGAGGGGAAAAAAGAGGGCCTCGAGAATCACAGCCCCTGAAATGTCAGAAAAAAAACAGAAGAAAATATAAGGTGGAGACGAGAGATCTTAAATAAAGGAAGCAAACTAGGGAAGAAAGTGATTCATAAACACGTCTTCAGGAACCACGATTATTTTCAAAAGGCATAGAGATAATTAAACAGTTTGTCAGGAGTGTTTCTCCTATTAATAATGCTGAAATCATATCAATCTGTCTATTAGCATAAAAACACCTTGAAAACTCGACTAATTTCAAATAGATCGTTTTGAAAGTAGCGGCGCTTTAAAAGTAGTGACATGAAAGTTGCTGAATTTTAGCCATATTAATGTAGAGTTAGTGGAGAGATTGGAGATAAATGAAATGCTTGTAGGAGTGACAGGGTGGCTTACAGTGTCATCTTGCTTCTATACCCTAAACATCACAATAGGCAACAAGTGTATAAGGCAAATAAATAGAATAAATAATAATAAAAAACGGAATAAATAAAAAAGAGAAAAAATCAATGAATTAATGAATAAGAAAAAGAGATTAATTTATCTTGAAGAGTTGAAACAGTCATACACACACACACACACACACACACACACACACACACACACACACACACACACACACACACACACACACACACACACACACACACACACACACACACCACACAAATATCAGGCTTTCATCACTCACTCATCACACTTTCACACACACACACACACACACACACACACACACACGAGTTCTAGTTCACGTTACAAGTACTGAACACGTACAAACACACCGCCACCTTGACAACGCATCTAGACATAACAATCACGCACGCCCACCACATCACGCACACCCAGTCCTCCCTTCCCCACGCCCTCCCGCCACGCCCACACCTCCCCATACTCCCTGACACGCTGGTGGCTGCGATGGTGATGGTGGAGATGATTACAATGTTTTTTTTTCTTTTTTACCTTATCTATTATTTACCCTTCTTCTTTTTCTTCTACATCATCTTCTTTTTAGCTCCTTTTCTTTTCTTGTTCTTGTTCTTGTTCTTGTTCTTCTTGTTCTTGTTGTTCTTCTTCTTCTTATTATTATTATCATTATTATTATTACTATTTTCATCATCATCATCATCATCATTATCTATAATACATTAGAAATATTAAAATTGTCATTTAAATATATATATATATATATATATATATATATATATATATATATATATATATATATATATATATATATATATAGAGAGAGAGAGAGAGAGAGAGAGAGAGAGAGAGAGAGAGAGAGAGAGAGAGAGAGAGAGAGAGAGAGAGAGAGAGAGAGAGAGAGAGAGAGAGAGAGAGAGAGAGAGAGAGAGAGAGAGAGAGAGAGAGAGAGAGAGAGAGAGAGAGAGAGAGAGAGAGAGAGAGTAATTACAGAAATAGTAGTAATACGTATCAGCAACACTACCACCACCACCTATAATAGTAGTAATAGTATTATTATTAGTAGTAGTAGTAGTAGTAGTAATTGCAGTAGTACTACTACTAGTAGTAGTAGTAGTAGTAGTAGTAGTAGTAGTAGTAGTAGTAGTAGTAGTAGTAGTAGTAGTAGTAGTAGTAGTGATATCACCGCCACCACCACCGCCAGTAAGAGCAGCAAGCAGCAGCAGTAATCGCCGTAAATACACCAGCTCCATCGTGAAGGGGAGGTCGGGGACGCGGCTTTCGGCCTTCAATTGAGGGAGGCGTCTCTCGGCCCGAGGCTCACCTGACGTCACCGAGGCGTGGCACATCCCAGTATATAAGACGACGTCTTTCCTCAGTCCTTAGATCTCATCACCAACAGTCGCCATGGCTCTCAAGGTAGTGCATAACCACCCACCGTAGCCTCTACGACAGGGTTTCTTTGTTTCTTTGTCAATTGTCACACTTGATGAAAAACATCTATCCAAATCCGTCTCTTTCCTTATGCTTCAAATTCATCAACGTGGAAGTGCTCCAAAAATTCATGGGAAGATGTAATGGTGACTTGTGACAGTTTTAGTTGTAAAGAACAGCTGGTCATCCTTGCTATTTTTCCTCATTATGACTTTGGTACTGAATTTCTGCAAAGATGTTATCGTGACTTGTGACAATCTCATGATTGGCGACTTAACTGTCTGAAATCAAACTGCACCAACCATGCTGTGGTTGAAAGTTACTGACATCACGGTAGTTGTTACTAAGTGACTAACATCGCGAAAGTTTAAACCAAAATGAATAGCATTAAAAACGTATTACATTTTTGTTAGAGTAGGAAAAATAACACGATCAGTTGCTAGAAGTATAGAAAATTTGTATTTACAACTTTTAATGAAATGTACTTGATATATTCTATGAAATTTGCTTATGCTATAATATATATATATATATATATATATATATATATATATATATATATATATATATATATATATATATATATATATATATATATATATATATATATATATATATATATATATATATATATATATATATATATATATATATATATATATATATATATATATATATATATATATATATATATATATATATATATATATATAAATTGCATGAAACAAATGCAAAAAAAAAATAAATAAACTCAAGTTCATTTCATTAAAAACTAAAAACACAAATTGTTAAGAGTGAACTGCTATGTATTCCAACATCCACTTAAAATTAGAACATTTGTTACGGGCAATCACGCTACCACTCCGGTAACACTGGCGGCCACAACACATAACATGCTGTTGTCAGATAATGAGGTTGCGGCCGCCTCGGTAAGCCAACCGCTGCCTTGCATTGCTGAGTATAGTGAATGCTCTGTTAAACGAGAGAAAAAAATGCATGGGAAATTACCGAAGCCATGGTGTGTGTGTGTGTGTGTGTGTGTGTGCGTGTGTGTGTGTGTGTGTGTGTGTGTGTGTGTGTGTGTGTGTGTGTGTGTGTGTGTGTAATTCACCGCGGTCGTCTGCTGGTCATCCACCCAGTCTTCCCCATTACGGAGCGAGCTCAGAGCTCATAGACCGATCTTCGGGTAGGACTGAGACCACAACACACTCCACACACCGGGAAAGCGAGACCACAACCACTCGAGTTACATCCCGTACCTATTTTCTGCTAGGTGAACAGGGGCCACACATTAAGAGGCTTGCCCATTTGCCTCGCCGCGCCGGGACTCGAACCCGGGCCTCTCGATTGTGAGTCGAGCGTGCTAACCACTACACTACGCGGTGTGTGTGTGTGTGTGTGTGTGTGTGTGTGTGTGTTTCTGACGACCTTCTTTTCTTCTTCAGTTTGTTCTGTTTTCTGCCCTCGTGGCCGCCGCCCTCGCCCGTCCTGACACGCCCTACCATCCACCCACCCCTAGCTACCACGCCCCTGCACCCTCTTACCACGCCCCCGCTCCTGATGTGAGTAGCTTACCTCGTTTTCGACAACTGTTCACATTCCCAACACAGATGTTGTGATGGCAAGTCGCTGCTAATATTTCGTGTTGGTTGAGTCGCGGCCACGCTCACTCTCCAAATCCTTCCCCTCCAGGCACCGCCCAGGTACGACTACAACTACGCCGTGGTGGACGACAACTCTGGCAACAACTACAATGCTCAGGAGGCGCGCGACGGCTACGACACCCAGGGATCTTACTACGTGCAGCTGCCCGACGGCCGCCTGCAGAGGGTCACCTACACCGTCAACGGTGACTCAGGCTTCGTGGCCGACGTGACCTACGAGGGCGAGGCCCGGTATGTCCCCCAGAGTTATGCCCCAGCCCCCGCCCCCTCCTACAGGCCAGCACCCACCCCGCCAACCTACCAGTGAGCACCCCGCACCACACACTGTACACAATTATTTATTAAAGCATTCATGACCTGTACCTCTTGTTTAACCAAAAATCCTCTTGACGACTGAAGCACGACCTACCACTCATCCTGCGCCTCCTGGAGGACAACGCCGCAGTCTACTGAACAAGCAAGGCTCGTGCTTTCAAGCATTTCACTACCCTAAAACATTGCCAATGAGGAAATTGTAGCACTTAAAGTAGCAGGAAGAGATTATGACTGGAAGGGAATGTTTACATGATAATCTAAAAGATGAAAGCTGTACTGGTTGTTTATGTGGTGATCGAAATATTTGTTGATGAACTGAAGACAGGAAAGTTAGTACTTCAGTGAAATATGGCATTGTGTGTCTATAAGCGATAGTTGTTGGGGTTTTCCTCAAACCAAGGAGGATTACTCTGGGGTTTGCAGTGACATCTTTGATCCTCTAGTCCCTATATACCTCTATTTCATCAAAAGCATATATATTTTCAAAACCTGGGATTGTTTATTGCTTATGTAATGACGTAAAATAGGTTTTAAGAAAAGGGGGGTTTAGCACGCAGGAGACTTTTCAGGATGCGAGCGCGCGAAGCGTGCCAGTGAAAAAATTTTGCACTTGCAAGATCATTTCGTTCACACCTTCTTGGCACTGCATTATAATTACACAACAAACGCTGAAGAAATCTAAATGGTTCAAACTGAAAATGGAAGAAAGCTATCTATAGTCATCTTTGGTAAACATGAGATGGCTCAAACACATAAGGACAGTGTTGCTGCATGGAAAAATCTACCAGACAACATTGCTAACAAGGAAACCTTGCACAGATGACAGCAGCATAAATGAACTTTCAAAGTACTACAAAGTTGAGTTTTTCTGCAATTTTTGATAATAATAAAAAAAAAACTACAAAAAATTTTAGGGGCTTAAGAATATTTTATGGGGGCTTCAGCCCCCTTAAGATAGACTTAACGACGCCTATGACGTATACTATTTCTGGCACACTGAAGCGGACAAGAAAGTATGCACACACACACACACACACACACACACACACACGCCCGGTAGCTTAGTGGTTAGAGCGCTGGCTTCACAAGCCAGAGGACCGGGGTTCGATTTCCCGGCGGGGTGAAGATATTTGGGTGTGTCTCCTTTCACGTGTAGCACCTGTTCACCTAGCAGTGAGTAGGTACGGGATGTAAATCGAGGAGTTGTGACCTTGTTGTCCCGGTGTGTGGTGTGTGCCTGGTCTCAGGCCTATCCGAAGATCGGAAATAATGAGCTCTGAGCTCGTTCCGTAGGGTAACGTCTGGCTGTCTCGTCAGAGACTGCAGCAGATCAAACAATGAACACACACATACAGACACACACACACACATAGAGACACACACACACACACACACACGCAGATAGACTTTTTAATGTGATTCTGGATTTAATTCAGTTCTTTTTAAAGACCGTAATCTTTCATAAATATAGTTTGTTATTGTTTAGCCTGTCTTGCATAAAGAACAAAAGGAGAGCAGGACCAAGATATGCTTTGGCTCCTTCCAGTATGGAATATCGCTGCTCCTCCCGCCACGTCCTTCACCTATACACTAAGGAATACTTATAGTGGCTACAGTGGGAGACAACCTACCAGAATTCCTTCCGAGCAACTCTACTCTTACTGTGAACCAGGGAATGTAGCAAGAGATGGAATTCCAATGCCCAGGCACCAGACAGGTGATGGGGAGAAAATAGCAGGAGACAAAAAAAAAAAAAAAAAAAAAGATGCCAAGTGGTGGATGAGAAGAAAAGTGTTTAGAGTACATGGCGATATGATAACATCAAAATCATTCAAGACAAAGGTAAAGAGAATAATAGTAATAACAATAACTGCAATAATGATCCCTGGAGCTGACACATAAGCAATGAAGGGGACGGAAGGAAGGAAGAAAAAACATACAGATATAAATGCTTCGTAAGATGGACAATAGTTGTATCAACTGAAGAAAATTTAGGAATGAACGTGTGAGTTGAAGAACAGAAGTTAAGTATATAATAAAGATCTGAAAGCCAAAGTTGGGATGCTTTGCTCATAACTAAGAAGAGATCGAGAACCTACTGAAAGAATCTGGAAAATGTCAGTTGCGAGTAAAGTATATAAACTGAATGAAAAATAATCTCAAGACAAGGATTCGTTTCGTAGCTTCAGAGAATGGGAGCAACACGAGGATCGAACACAGAGAGACAACAGGGGAAGGTTTCTTTACGTATTAGCACAGTACATGACGCTGGGAACCACTAGAGGTGAAAGATAATCAGTTCCTAGCGACAAATTTCTAAATTCTTTGACATGTGCGTGAAATATGACAAACCCAAACAGGAAATAATCTCACCAACATCAACATAACTGGCTAAAATCGATATTTTTGTGACGACGAAATGTGATCATTAGTTTCAGTTAGTCGACCTGCACGTGGAGGGAGTAGCTACAGTGTGAAACCTTGTCTCACGAGGCGAGCCAGCATCAGTTCAAACATTATTTCTTCTGTTCTAATAGATATTTCTTCACTTCCGGGCGGCGTCCTTCAGGCCGCGGCTCATGTGACATCAGTGAGGCAGCAATACTCCGCAGTATAAAAGGCGGCGCGTTCCTCCTCGGTCATCACTTGTGATCAGCTCTAGTTACACTCGCCATGGGTCTCAAGGTAGTGCAAGGCCCGGCTGCAGCACGCCGTGACAACGATTGCTTTCTTTCACGAACATTTAAAGAAAAACTACTGTAGACAGTGAAGACTTTCAAAAGAAAATCATAGTAATATTTTCCATTTCAAATCGAATGTGTGTGTGTGTGTGTGTGTGTGTGTGTGTGTGTGTGTGTGTGTGTGTGTGTGTGTGTGTGTGTGTGTGTGTGTGTGTGTGTGTGTGTGTGTGTGTGTGTGTGTGTGTGTGTTCGTCTCGCAGCGTATCAAACCTTTTCATTTCTTTTCCCTCCTCCAGGTTGTCCTGCTTTTCGCCCTAGTGGCCGCAGCCCTCGCCCGCCCAGACACGCCCTACCAACCTCCAGCTTCCTCCTACAACGCCCCCGCCCCAGACGTGAGTATCTTTACTCCTGAAGGAGGGTGTTCACTTTCACAGCGCGGAGTCACGGCCACGCTCACTGCCACGTTCCTTCCCCTCCAGGCGCCGCCCAGGTACGACTACAATTACGCCGTGGTGGACGACTTCTCCGGCAACAACTACAATGCCCAGGAGGCGCGTAACGGCTACGACACCCAGGGATCCTACCTCGTGCAGCTGCCCGACGGCCGCCTGCAGAGGGTCACCTACACCGTCAACGGCGACTCAGGCTTCGTGGCCGACGTGACTTACGAGGGCGAGGCCCAGTATGCCCCCCAGAGCTACGCCCCCGCCCACGCCCCCGCCCCCTCCTATAGGCCAGCGCCAACCCCGCCAGCCTACCAGTGAGCACCACGCACCACACACTGTACACAATTATTTATTAAACCATTCATGACCTGCACCTCTTGTTTCACCAAAAACTCGCCGCTGGTGACCCCCAGGGACAAGTCACAGAGAAACATCTTGGTGACAGAACAAGTCGCAAAGAAACATCCTGGTGACGGAACAAGTCGCTAAGAAACATCTTGGTGACGTGGGCATTCGACACATGTTACACAACTAACTGAAAGTGAAGCACTTCTGTCTCTATTTGCTATAAGTATTACACAACATATAGTCGATCTCAAAAAGTCTTTCCTTTCTTTTATTTGCAACACACGCTTTATTTTTGATGATCCAGGTGGCCTATTGAAGTATGTTTGTCTACTGTAATTTATAATTCTGTTGCCTTCAGCGCATCCACATAGGAATATACACAAAACTATGTAATGTGGATACAGTCTTTATTTCTTTGACTCAGGCCTCACGAGATGTCATTCCAGCAATCAGAAGACCGTGTTCAATAACTTGAATTTATTTCATTTATTCTTATTTTCTGCCACAGATCATTTTCTTCACCAAACACAAATGCACTTTTCCGCACACTAACTACCACAGAAAGCTTCATTGCCGCTACAAATTGTTAAACGTTTAGTATTGTTGTGTGTAAATGTAGGTCCACACCTGTAAATATTGTTTACGAAAAGAAAGTTTGCAACATGTTCTGAAGCCGTTTTCCCAAGCAAATGAGAAAAACAAGCAGTAGCACTAAGTCTCCGAAGAGGACGATGGGGGAGCAGCTTGGAACTTACTCTCTCACGGACAACCCCACTCAAGGGGGCACGACCAGGAGAGGCCTACCAGGAAGGGATTTGACACCCCAAGGAATTCGGTGATGGGGACGCCACCCCCATACCGACGGCCTGGCTACCCAACACTAGGGCTCACCGTTGTAACTGTCGTGTAGTTCGCAAGGATGATGCTCCCTGCTAAGCACCTCCAGAACCACAGACCGCTGGCAGGGCAACAATCACCAGCGGTTGTACATCCAGCGCCAAGTATAATTTTAGTATTACTTCAGGACTCCTGTTTTTAACACTTCTGAAAATGAATCCCAATACTCTATTCGCTTTATTTCTGGCCTCAATACATTGCTTCCTTGTACCGAGATCGGAGCTAAGTATGACTCCTAAATCTTTCTCATACTTGGAACTTCCTAGTGCCACGTTATCTATCGTGTGCCTATTGCTTGGATTATCTCTACTTACGCTCAGTACCCTGCACTTGTTAATATTGAACTGCATTAGCCATCTATCTGTCCATTCTTTCATCCTATCCAAGTCTGCCTGCAAAGCCCTGGCATCCGAATCAGACCTAATTAATCTACCTATCTTTGTGTCGTCCGCAAATGTACTGATGTCACTATTAATTCCACTATCTAAGTCGTTGATATATATTAGAAATAATAATGGCCCTAAAACTGAGCCTTGTGGCATCCCACTAACTACTTCTCCCCACTGGGAATTAGATCCATTAATTACTACCCTCTGTCGCCTGTCGTCTAACCACGCTTTAATCCAGCCTAATATTCTACCTTCTATACCGTGTGCTTTATCCTTTTTTAAGAGCCTCTGGTGAGGTACCTTGTCAAAGGCTTGTCTAAGTATAAAATGTCATAATTATCACCTTATCTGCCGCTTCATAAACCTTACTATACAAGCTCAACAAGTTGGTAAGACACGACTTCCCCTTCGTAAATCGATGTTGTGTTTGATTTATCAAGACGTGTTTGTCTAGGTGTTCCCTAATGGTTTTCGCTATTATTGATTCCATTAGTTTACCCACAATTGAAGTTAAGCTGACAGGCCTGAAATTAGACGTTAGGGTTTTATCTCCCCTCTTAAATATGGGAACCATATTAGCTTCTCTCCACATTGTAGGCACCTCACCTGACTCCAGTGACATCCTAAAAAGTACCGCTAGAAGCTCGCTGACGACTTCCTTGCATTTCTTTAGAACCCTTGGATATACTTTATCAGGTCCTACTGAAGTAGTAGTAGAAGTAGTAGTAGTAGTAGTAGTAGTAGTAGTAGTAGTAGTAGTAGTAGTAGTAGTAGTAGTAGTAAAAGTAGTAGTAGTGATATCACCGCCACCACCACCGCCAGTAAGAGCAGCAAGCAGCAGCAGTAATCGCCGTAAATACACCAGCTCCATCGTGAAGGGGAGGTCGGGGACGCGGCTTTCGGCCTTCAATTGAGGGAGGCGTCTCTCGGCCCGAGGCTCACCTGACGTCACCGAGGCGTGGCACATCCCAGTATATAAGACGACGTCTTTCCCTCAGTCCTTAGATCTCATCACCAACAGTCGCCATGGCTCTCAAGGTAGTGCATAACCACCCACCGTAGCCTTCTACGACAGGGTTTCTTTGTTTTTGTCAATTCTCACACTTGATGAAAAATATCTATCCAAATCCGTCTCTTTCCTTATGCTTCAAATTCATCAACGTGGAAGTGCTCCAAAAATTCATGGGAAGATGTAATGGTGACTTGTGACAGTTTTAGTTGTAAAGAACAGCTGGTCATTCTTGCTATTTTTCCTCATTATGACTTTGGTACTGAATTTCTGCAAAGATGTTATCGTGACTTGTGACAATCTCATGATTGGCGACTTAACTGTCTGAAATCAAACTGCACCAACCATGCTGTGGTTGAAAGTTACTGACATCACGGTAGTTGTTACTAAGTGACTAACATCGCGAAAGTTTAAACCAAAATGAATAGCATTATACGTTCGTGGTAAAAGCGTATTACGTTTTTGTTACAGTAGTAAAAAATAAGACGATTAGCTGCTAGAAGTATAACAAATTTGTATTTTCAATCTTTAATGAAAAGTACTTATTGTTATTTTTTTTTATGAAATAAGTACATTTCATTAAAAACTTAAAACACAAATTGTTAAGAGTGAACTGCTATGTATTCCAACATCCACTTAAAATCAGAACATTTGTTACGGGCAATCACGCTACCACTCCGGTAACACTGGCGGCCACAACACATAACATGCTGTTGTCAGATAATGAGGTTGCGGCCGCCTCGGTAAGCCAACCGCTGCCTTGCATTGCTGAGTATAGTGAATGCTCTGTTAAACGAGAGAAAAAAATGCATGGGAAATTACCGAAGCCATGGTGTGTGTGTGTGTGTGTGTGTGTGTGTGTGTGTGTGTGTGTGTGTGTGTGTGTGTGTGTGTGTGTGTGTGTGTGTGTGTGTGTGTGTAATTCACCTCGGTCGTCTGCTGGTCACCCAGCCAGTCATCCCCATTACGGAGCGAGCTCAGAGCTCATAGACCGATCTTCGGGTAGGACTGAGACCACAACACACTCCACACACCGGGAAAGCGAGACCACAACCACTCGAGTTACATCCCGTTTTCTGCTAGGTGAACAGGGGCCACACATTAAGAGGCTTGCCCATTTGCCTCGTTGCGCCGGGACTCGAACCCGGGCCTCTCGATTGTGAGTCGAGCGTGCTAACCACTACACTACGCGTGTGTGTGTGTGTGTGTGTGTGTGTGTGTGTGTGTGTGTGTTTCTGACGACCTTCTTTTCTTCTTCAGTTTGTTCTGTTTTCTGCCCTCGTGGCCGCCGCCCTCGCCCGTCCTGACACGCCCTACCATCCACCCACCCCTAGCTACCACGCCCCTGCACCCTCTTACCACGCCCCCGCTCCTGATGTGAGTAGCTTACCTCGTTTTCGACAACTGTTCACATTCCCAACACAGATGTTGTGATGGCAAGTCGCTGCTAATATTTCGTGTTGGTTGAGTCGCGGCCACGCTCACTCTCCAAATCCTTCCCTCCAGGCACCGCCCAGGTACGACTACAACTACGCCGTGGTGGACGACAACTCTGGCAACAACTACAATGCTCAGGAGGCGCGCGACGGCTACGACACCCAGGGATCTTACTACGTGCAGCTGCCCGACGGCCGCCTGCAGAGGGTCACCACACCGTCAACGGTGACTCAGGCTTCGTGGCCGACGTGACCTACGAGGGCGAGGCCCGGTATGTCCCCCAGAGTTATGCCCCAGCCCCCGCCCCCTCCTACAGGCCAGCACCCACCCCGCCAACCTACCAGTGAGCACCCCGCACCACACACTGTACACAATTATTTATTAAAGCATTCATGACCTGTACCTCTTGTTTAACCAAAATCCTCTTGACGACTGAAGCACGACCTACCACTCATCCTGCGCCTACTGGAGGACAACGCCGCAGTCTACTGAACAAGCAAGGCTCGTGCTTTCAAGCATTTCACTACCCTAAAACATTGCCAATGAGGAAATTGTAGCACTTAAAGTAGCAGGAAGAGATTATGACTGGAAGGGAATGTTTACATGATAATCTAAAAGATGAAAGCTGTACTGGTTGTTTATGTGGTGATCGAAATATTTGTTGATGAACTGAAGACAGGAAAGTTAGTACTTCAGTGAAATATGGCATTGTGTGTCTATAAGCGATAGTTGTTGGGGTTTTCCTCAAACCAAGGAGGATTACTCTGGGGTTTGCAGTGACATCTTTGATCCTCTAGTCCCTATATACCTCTATTTCATCAAAAGCATATATATTTTCAAAACCTGGGATTGTTTATTGCTTATGTAATGACGTAAAATAGGTTTTAAGAAAAGGGGGGTTTAGCACGCAGGAGACTTTTCAGGATGCGAGCGCGCGAAGCGTGCCAGTGAAAAAATTTTGCACTTGCAAGATCATTTCGTTCACACCTTCTTGGCACTGCATTATAATTACACAACAAACGCTGAAGAAATCTAAATGGTTCAAACTGAAAATGGAAGAAAGCTATCTATAGTCATCTTTGGTAAACATGAGATGGCTCAAACACATAAGGACAGTGTTGCTGCATGGAAAAATCTACCAGACAACATTGCTAACAAGGAAACCTTGCACAGATGACAGCAGCATAAATGAACTTTCAAAGTACTACAAAGTTGAGTTTTTCTGCAATTTTTAATAATAATAAAAAAAAACTACAAATAATTTTTGGGGCTTAAGAATATTTTATGGGGGCTTCAGCCCCCTTAAGATAGACTTAACGACGCCTATGACGTATACTATTTCTGGCACACTGAAGCGGACAAGAAAGTATGCACACACACACACACACACACACACACACACACACACGCCCGGTAGCTTAGTGGTTAGAGCGCTGGCTTCACAAGCCAGAGGACCGGGGTTCGATTTCCCGGCGGGGTGAAGATATTTGGGTGTGTCTCCTTTCACGTGTAGCACCTGTTCACCTAGCAGTGAGTAGGTACGGGATGTAAATCGAGGAGTTGTGACCTTGTTGTCCCGGTGTGTGGTGTGTGCCTGGTCTCAGGCCTATCCGAAGATCGGAAATAATGAGCTCTGAGCTCGTTCCGTAGGGTAACGTCTGGCTGTCTCGTCAGAGACTGCAGCAGATCAAACAATGAACACACACATACAGACACACACACACACATAGAGACACACACACACACACACACGCAGATAGACTTTTTAATGTGATTCTGGATTTAATTCAGTTCTTTTTAAAGACCGTAATCTTTCATACATATAGTTTGTTATTGTTTAGCCTGTCTTGCATAAAGAACAAAAGGAGAGCAGGACCAAGATATGCTTTGGCTCCTTCCAGTATGGAATATCGCTGCTCCTCCCGCCACGTCCTTCACCTATACACTAAGGAATACTTATAGTGGCTACAGTGGGAGACAACCTACCAGAATTCCTTCCGAGCAGCTCTACTCTTACTGTGAACCAGGGAATGTAGCAAGAGATGGAATTCCAATGCCCAGGCACCAGACAGGTGATGGGGAGAAAATAGCAGGAGACAAAAAAAAAAAAAAAAAAAAAGATGCCAAGTGGTGGATGAGAAGAAAAGTGTTTAGAGTACATGGCGATATGATAACATCAAAATCATTCAAGACAAAGGTAAAGAGAATAATAGTAATAACAATAACTGCAATAATGATCCCTGGAGCTGACACATAAGCAATGAAGGGGACGGAAGGAAGGAAGAAAAAACATACAGATATAAATGCTTCGTAAGATGGACAATAGTTGTATCAACTGAAGAAAATTTAGGAATGAACGTGTGAGTTGAAGAACAGAAGTTAAGTATATAATAAAGATCTGAAAGCCAAAGTTGGGATGCTTTGCTCATAACTAAGAAGAGATCGGGAACCTACTGAAAGAATCTGGAAAATGTCAGTTGCGAGTAAAGTATATAAACTGAATGAAAAAATAATCTCAAGACAAGGATTCGTTTCGTAGCTTCAGAGAATGGGAGCAACACGAGGATCGAACACAGAGAGACAACAGGGGAAGGTTTCTTTACGTATTAGCACAGTACATGACGCTGGGAACCACTAGAGGTGAAAGATAATCAGTTCCTAGCGACAAATTTCTAAATTCTTTGACATGTGCGTGAAATATGACAAACCCAACCAGGAAATAATCTCACCAACATCAACATAACTGGCTAAAATCGATATTTTTGTGACGACGAAATGTGATCATTAGTTTCAGTTAGTCGACCTGCACGTGGAGGGAGTAGCTACAGTGTGAAACCTTGTCTCACGAGGCGAGCCAGCATCAGTTCAAACATTATTTCTTCTGTTCTAATAGATATTTCTTCACTTCCGGGCGGCGTCCTTCAGGCCGCGGCTCATGTGACATCAGTGAGGCAGCAATACTCCGCAGTATAAAAGGCGGCGCGTTCCTCCTCGGTCATCACTTGTGATCAGCTCTAGTTACACTCGCCATGGGTCTCAAGGTAGTGCAAGGCCCGGCTGCAGCACGCCGTGACAACGATTGCTTTCTTTCACGAACATTTAAAGAAAAACTACTGTAGACAGTGAAGACTTTCAAAAGAAAATCATAGTAATATTTTCCATTTCAAATCGAATGTGTGTGTGTGTGTGTGTGTGTGTGTGTGTGTGTGTGTGTGTGTGTGTGTGTGTGTGTGTGTGTGTGTGTGTGTGTGTGTGTGTGTGTGTGTGTGTGTGTGTGTGTGTGTGTGTGTGTGTGTTCGTCTCGCAGCGTATCAAACCTTTTCATTTCTTTTCCCTCCTCCAGGTTGTCCTGCTTTTCGCCCTAGTGGCCGCAGCCCTCGCCCGCCCAGACACGCCCTACCAACCTCCAGCTTCCTCCTACAACGCCCCCGCCCCAGACGTGAGTATCTTTACTCCTGAAGGAGGGTGTTCACTTTCACAGCGCGGAGTCACGGCCACGCTCACTGCCACGTTCCTTCCCCTCCAGGCGCCGCCCAGGTACGACTACAATTACGCCGTGGTGGACGACTTCTCCGGCAACAACTACAATGCCCAGGAGGCGCGTAACGGCTACGACACCCAGGGATTCTACCTCGTGCAGCTGCCCGACGGCCGCCTGCAGAGGGTCACCACACCGTCAACGGCGACTCAGGCTTCGTGGCCGACGTGACTTACGAGGGCGAGGCCCAGTATGCCCCCCAGAGCTACGCCCCCGCCCACGCCCCCGCCCCCTCCTATAGGCCAGCGCCAACCCCGCCAGCCTACCAGTGAGCACCACGCACCACACACTGTACACAATTATTTATTAAACCATTCATGACCTGCACCTCTTGTTTCACCAAAAACTCGCCGCTGGTGACCCCCAGGGACAAGTCACAGAGAAACATCTTGGTGACAGAACAAGTCGCAAAGAAACATCCTGGTGACGGAACAAGTCGCTAAGAAACATCTTGGTGACGTGGGCATTCGACACATGTTACACAACTAACTGAAAGTGAAGCACTTCTGTCTCTATTTGCTATAAGTATTACACAACATATAGTCGATCTCAAAAAGTCTTTCCTTTCTTTTATTTGCAACACACGCTTTATTTTTGATGATCCAGGTGGCCTATTGAAGTATGTTTGTCTACTGTAATTTATAATTATCAAACTACACATTTTTTACAAAGAATTTTACAACACACAATACAACACTGCCTAATTTCATGATAACAGCCTGAAGCTTAGTAATATAATATGATTTAGCCATCAAAAGATTGAGAAGATCTTGTTAGTCTGTGTTAAATGTATGGATTGCGGTGGAGCGTCCTGCATGGTGATATGTTGGTAAGCTCATATGTGAAACTTCTGTTGCCTTCAGCGCATCCACATAGGAATATACACAAAACTATGTAATGTGGATACAGTCTTTATTTCTTTGACTCAGGCCTCACGAGATGTCATTCCAGCAATCAGAAGACCGTGTTCAATAACTTGAATTTATTTCATTTATTCTTATTTTCTGCCACAGATCATTTTCTTCACCAAACACAAATGCACTTTTCCGCACACTAACTACCACAGAAAGCTTCATTGCCGCTACAAATTGTTAAACGTTTAGTATTGTTGTGTGTAAATGTATGTCCACACCTGTAAATATTGTTTACGAAAAGAAAGTTTGCAACATGTTCTGAAGCCGCTTCCAAACAGTTTGCAAGCCATTTTCCATGTATTTGGAAGCAGATAAGAAACAAATTTTCACGTAAAATGATGGCAGAGTTCATACATGAGTAGATGGATGTAAGGGTGACTGTATAGACGGATAGATAAATAGATGGATGTATGGATGAGTGGATAAATGCGTGGATGTGTGGCGAAGTGGATAGATGAGGAAAAAAGAATGAATGGAGGGATGAATGAATGAATAAATAGATGGCTGGATGAATGAATAAGTAAATAATTGTATGAATATGTGAATGAATGAATGATTCAAATTATCAATCAATTAACGTGTAAATAGATTGAAAGATGGATGAACTACGAATGAAAAGTTGAAATACTTAAAAAAATGTCCGCTAGAAATTAATGAATGGGTGGATGAAAAAGAATGTATTGGTAGGATGACTGAGTGGATTGACGGGTGGGTGGGCGACTTGATGGATAAATGAAAGGCTGGGTGTTAGGATAATTTACTGAATGAAAGGGTGTGTGGATGGAAGGATGGATGGATGAATGGATGGATAGATGGATGAATGAATGACTGAATCTGTTTGTGTGTTAGTTGTTAGATGGATAAATAGACCGATAAATGAATGAATGGCTGGGTAGGTGGGTGGATGTAAGGATAGATGAATGGATGAACGGATGATTGAGTGGATGGTTGAATGGATGAATAGATGGAATAATAAAAAGCAGGACTTTGTGTACAGCAGCAGCAAAAACCAAATTCGACTAATTGTAAACACCGCAGCAAAGCGCCGACGGTCAACACTATGGTCCGAAGGCACTGGGAGGATTAAAACATAAGAACATAAGAAAAGAGGGAAGCAGCAAGAGGCCGCCAGCTCTATACGAGGCAGTCCCAGTGTGCTTTAGCTACCTAATTCCATCTATCTTCCCCATCCATGAACTTATCTAACCTTCTTTTAAAGCTTCCTATTGACTCAGCTCTGACTACATGACCACTGAGACCGTTCCACTCATCAACCACTCTGTTTGAAAACCAGTTTCTCTCCATTTCTTTCCTAAACCTGAATTTTTCAATTTCAAACCCATTATTTCTGGTTCTGTCCCTGCTACTGATCCTAAGATCTACATTCATGTCCCCTTTGTTAAAACCCTTATACCACTTAAATACTTCTATCAGGTCTCCTCTTAACCTACGTCTCTCTAAGGAATGCAGATTGAGTTTTTTCAGTCTCTCTTCATAGGAAATATCCCTCAGTCCCTGTATCTTTTTAGTCATCCTCCTTTCCACTGACTCCAACAAAGCTATGTCCTTCCTGAAATGTGGGAACCAGAATTGTACCGCATAGTCAAGATGTGGCCTGACCAGCGCCAAGTATATTTGGCTACCTTAAGAGAGTCATAATTAGTTACTACCGCCGTTTTCCCAAGCAAATGAGAAAAACAAGCAGTAGCACTAAGTCTCCGAAGAGGACGATGGGGGAGCAGCTTGGAACTTACTCTCTCACGGACAACCCCACTCAAGGGGGCACGACCAGGAGAGGCCTACCAGGAAGGGATTTGACACCCCAAGGAATTCGGTGATGGGGACGCCACCCCCATACCGACGGCCTGGCTACCCAACACTAGGGCTGACCGTTATAACTGTCGTGTAGTTCGCAAGGATGATGCTCCCTGCTAAGCACCTCCAGAACCACAGACCGCTGGCAGGGCAACAATCACCAGCGGTTGTACATCCAGCGCCAAGTATAATTTTAGTATTACTTCAGGACTCTTGTTTTTAACACTTCTGAAAATGAATCCCAATACTCTATTCGCTTTATTTCTGGCCTCAATACATTGCTTCCTTGTACCGAGATCGGAGCTAAGTATGACTCCTAAATCTTTCTCATACTTGGAACTTCCTAGTGCCACGTTATCTATCGTGTGCCTATTGCTTGGATTATCTCTACTTACGCTCAGTACCCTGCACTTGTTAATATTGAACTACATTAGCCACCTATCTGTCCATTCTTTCATCCTATTCAAGTCTGCCTGCAAAGGCCTGGAATCCGAATCAGACCTAATTAATCTACCTCTCTTTGTGTCGTCCGCAAATGTACTGATGTCACTATTAATTCCACTATCTAAGTCGTTGATATATATTAGAAATAATAATGGCCCTAAAACTGAGCCTTGTGGCATCCCACTAACTACTTCTCCCCACTGGGAATTAGATCCATTAATTACTACCCTCTGTCGCCTGTCGTCTAACCACGCTTTAATCCAGCCTAATATTCTACCTTCTATACCGTGTGCTTTATCCTTTTTTAAGAGCCTCTGGTGAGGTACCTTGTCAAAGGCTTGTCTAAGTATAAAATGTCATAATTATCACCCTTATCTGCCGCTTTATAAACCTTACTATACTAGCTCAACAAGTTGGTAAGACACGACTTCCCCTTCGTAAATCGATGTTGTGTTTGATTTATCAAGACGTGTTTGTCTAGGTGTTCTCTAATGCTTTTCGCTATTATTGATTCCATTAGTTTACCCACAATTGAAGTTAAGCTGACAGGCCTGTAATTAGACGTTAGGGTTTTATCTCCCCTCTTAAATATGGGAACCATATTAGCTTCTCTCCACATTGTAGGCACCTCACCTGACTCCAGTGACATCCATAAAAGTACCGCTAGAGGCTCGCTGACGACTTCCTTGCATTTCTTCAGAACCCTTGGATATACTTTATCAGGTCCTAGTGAAGTAGCAGTAGTAGTAGTAGTAGTAGTAGTAGTAGTAGTAGTAGTAGTAGTAGTAGTAGTAGTAGTAGTAGTAAAAGTAGTAGTAGTGATATCACCGCCACCACCACCGCCAGTAAGAGCAGCAAGCAGCAGCAGTAATCGCCGTAAATACACCAGCTCCATCGTGAAGGGGAGGTCGGGGACGCGGCTTTCGGCCTTCAATAGAGGGAGGCGTCTCTCGGCCCGAGGCTCACCTGACGTCACCGAGGCGTGGCACATCCCAGTATATAAGACGACGTCTTTCCCTCAGTCCTTAGATCTCATCACCAACAGTCGCCATGGCTCTCAAGGTAGTGCATAACCACCCACCGTAGCCTCTACGACAGGGTTTCTTTGTTTTTGTCAATTGTCACACTTGATGAAAAATATCTATCCAAATCCGTCTCTTTCCTTATGCTTCAAATTCATCAACGTGGAAGTGCTCCAAAAATTCATGGGAAGATGTAATGGTGACTTGTGACAGTTTTAGTTGTAAAGAACAGCTGGTCATCCTTGCTATTTTTCCTCATTATGACTTTGGTACTGAATTTCTGCAAAGATGTTATCGTGACTTGTGACAATCTCATGATTGGCGACTTAACTGTCTGAAATCAAACTGCACCAACCATGCTGTGGTTGAAAGTTACTGACATCACGGTAGTTGTTACTAAGTGACTAACATCGCGAAAGTTTAAACCAAAATGAATAGCATTATACGTTCGTGGTAAAAGCGTATTACGTTTTTGTTACAGTAGTAAAAAATAAGACGATTAGCTGCTAGAAGTATAACAAATTTGTATTTTCAATCTTTAATGAAAAGTACTTAATGTTTTTTTTTTTATGAAATAAGTACATTTCATAAAAACTAAAAACACAAATTGTTAAGAGTGAACTGCTATGTATTCCAACATCCACTTAAAATTAGAACATTTGTTACGGGCAATCACGCTACCACTCCGGTAACACTGGCGGCCACAACACATAACATGCTGTTGTCAGATAATGAGGTTGCGGCCGCCTCGGTAAGCCAACCGCTGCCTTGCATTGCTGAGTATAGTGAATGCTCTGTTAAACGAGAGAAAAAAATGCATGGAAATTACCGAAGCCATGGTGTGTGTGTGTGTGTGTGTGTGTGTGTGTGTGTGTGTGTGTGTGTGTGTGTGTGTGTGTGTGTGTGTGTGTGTGTGTGTGTGTGTGTGTGTGTGTGTGTGTGTTTGTGTGTGTGTGTGTGTGTGTGTGTGTGTGTGTGTGTGTGTGTGTGTGTGTGTGTGTGTGTGTGTGTGTGTGTGTGTGTGTGTTTCTGACGACCTTCTTTTCTTCTTCAGTTTGTTCTGTTTTCTGCCCTCGTGGCCGCCGCCCTCGCCCGTCCTGACACGCCCTACCATCCACCCACCCCTAGCTACCACGCCCCTGCACCCTCTTACCACGCCCCCGCTCCTGATGTGAGTAGCTTACCTCGTTTTCGACAACTGTTCACATTCCCAACACAGATGTTGTGATGGCAAGTCGCTGCTAATATTTCGTGTTGGTTGAGTCGCGGCCACGCTCACTCTCCAAATCCTTCCCCTCCAGGCACCGCCCAGGTACGACTACAACTACGCCGTGGTGGACGACAACTCTGGCAACAACTACAATGCTCAGGAAGCGCGCGACGGCTACGACACCCAGGGATCTTACTACGTGCAGCTGCCCGATGGCCGCCTGCAGAGGGTCACCTACACCGTCAACGGTGACTCAGGCTTCGTGGCCGACGTGACCTACGAGGGCGAGCCCCGGTATGCCCCCCAGAGTTACGCTCCAGCCCCCGCCCCCTCCTACAGGCCAGCACCCACCCCGCCAGCCTACCAGTGAGCACCACGCACCACACACTGTACACAATTATTTATTAAAGCATTCATGACCTGTACCTCTTGTTTCACCAAAAACCCACCGCTGGTGACCCCCAGGGACAAGTCACAGAGAAACATCCTGGTAATAGAACAAGTCACAGAGATACATTCTGGTGGCGGAACAAGTCACAGAGATACATTCTGGTGGCGGAACAAGTCACAGAGATACATTCTGGTGGCGGAACAAGTCACAGAGATACACGGAACAAGTCACTAAGAAACATCTTCGTGACGTGGGCATTCGACACATGTTACACAACTACCTGACAGTGAAGCACTTCTGTCTCTATTTGCTATAAGTATTACACAACATATAGTCGATCTCAAAAAGCCTTTCCTTTCTTTTATTTGCAACACACGCTTTATTCTTGATGATCCAGGTAGCCTATTGAAGTATGTTTATCTACTGTAATTTATAACTATCAAACTACACTTTTTTTACAAAGAATTTTACAACACACAATACAACACTGCCTGATTTCATGATAACAGCCTGAAGCTTAGTAATATAATATGATTTAGCCATCAAAAGATTGAGAAGATCTTGTCAGTCTGTGTTGAATGTATGGCCACACCTCGGAATGCGGTGGATCGTCCTGCATTATGATGTGTTGGTAAGCTCATATGTGAAACTTCTGTTGCCTTCAGCGCATCCACATAGGAATATACACAAAACTATGTAATGTGGATACAGTCTTTATTTCTTTGACTCAGGCCTCACGAGATGTCATTCCAGCAATCAGAAGACCGTGTTCAATAACTTGAATTTATTTCATTTATTCTTATTTTCTGCCACAGATAATTTTCTTCACCAAACACAAATGCACTTTTCCGTACACTAACTACCACAGAAAGCTTCATTGCCGCTACAAATTGTTAAACGTTTAGTATTGTTGTGTGTAAATGCATGTCCACACCTGTAAATATTGTTTACGAAAAGAAAGTTTGCAACATGTTCTGAAGCCGCTTCCAAACAGTTTGCAAGCCATTTTCCAGAGATTTGAAAGCAGTTCAGAAATAAATTTCCACGTAAAATGATGGCAGAGTTCATACATGAGTAGATGGATGTAAGGGTGACTGGACAGCCGGGTAGATAAATAGATGGATGTATGGATGACTGGATAAATGCTTGGATGTGTGGCTAAGTGGATAGATGAAGATAAGAATGAATAAATGGGCGGAGAGATGAATGGAGGGTGAATGAATGAATAAATAGATGGCTGGATGAATGAATTAGTAAACAATTGTATGAATATGTGAATGAATGAATGAATCAATCAATCAAATTATTAATCAAATAACGTGTAAATGGATTGAATGATGGATAAAATAAGAATGAAAAGTTGAAGTACATCAAAAATATTCGCTAGAAATTAATGAATGGTGGATGAAAAGAAATATTGGTAGGATGACTGAGTTGATGGATGGGTGGGAGGATAAATGAATGAATGAATATATGGGTGGGTGGATAAATGAATGAAAAGATGAATGGGTGAGTGAATGGATAATTGAAAGGTTGGGTGGGTGGACAAATTAATGAATAAGTTGGTGTGTGGATGGATGGACGGATGAATGAATGAATCGGTTGGTGTGTTGGTTGTTGAATGGATAAATAAATGGATAAATGAATGGCTGGGTGGGTGAAACTTTTTTTTTTTTTTTAATGCTTCGGCCTATAGTGCCTGTAGGCACATTTGAAGAGTACGTATAGGAAGCGCTGTTCAGCTTCCACCCATTAGTGGCGCAGGCAATTTGATCTATAGTGGTACCCATTTTAAGGCCTATATCACCACCCAAGAGCATCTTTGGTGTAACCACCTAGAACCTGGATATCATTGTGACATGTAGGCAACATTAAACCATTCCACAAATGGCTTACTTTCAAGGCGGTACATGGTGGGATTCTAATCTACTTATGGACGTCTACTCGATCCCACGCTCACCACCTTATCCACTACGCCACCGGCACAAAAGAACAACAACAGCAAAAATAAGAACAAACAACAACAAAAAAATACATGATCACATCTCGACAATGAGTTCAGAGGCCCGTCCTTCACTAGAGGGCGGCGCCCCTCAGACCGCCCCTCTAGTGTATGTAAGGATGGATGGATGGATGGATGGATGGATGAATGAATGAACGGATGATTGAGTGGATGATTGAATGGATGAAACGAAGGAATGATGAAAAATAGTAATTCGTATACAGCGGCCGCAAGAAACAAATTCGATTAACTGTAAACACCGTAGCAAAGCGCCGACGGTCAACACTATGGTCAGACGGTACTGAGAGGGATTAAAGTGTCACAAATGGCGACGCCCTGATGATGTCAGTCTTACTTTCTGAATCATTATCAGTAAATGTCAGAGAGATTAGGTGAAGAGATCCGTCACACGGTCTCCTGCCCGATTCCCCATCCATGCAATCTTTCCCTTTCCATCTTAATACCTGCACTTCTCCTCATCAAAGTGAGAGTCCCACCTTTACCCGGCATGGTTCACGTTTTTCTATATATTTTTTTCTCTCTGCCATGCAACAAGACACTAAAAGTCAATCCAGAGAGCCACATCACTGCCTAAAGATCACCTCGCTGCTTCTGTTTCAACTAAAACATCCTTACTTGAACCTTTTCGTTCTTCCAACATTTACACTTCCGAGCCTATCCACAAGAAGCAGCCACATATTTGTACAAATATACTGTCTGTGGCAGTTGCCTCTAAATAACAAGCTATTGTAATGCAACCATCTGCACTGGACACTCGCGAAAGTTTCTTCTGAACACAACGCTTGCTAACAGCTGCTGCAACTGCTTCCCGTAGAGCTATTGCGTGTGAAAGGAACGTTAGTAGAGAATCAAGCACAAAATACATGAGCTACCTAATGCAAGATGAGCTCAATTTTACTAATCCTACACTCAAATGATTTACATAGTATACCATGAAGCGTAAAAATATTTATGTAGTAGAATCTATTACGCAAATTCAGCAAGGTGAAGATACCAGATTCGACATAACGATAAAAAAAAAAATAAATAAATAAATAAAAAAAAAAAAGAAGCATTTTCACATATTAAGAAATTTTACTCTTCCTGAAGCCACACAACCAGTACATCACAAATTTGCCAACATATTGCACTCCACTCGCCGGAAGCACATTACCAGCACAGGTGACATTCACCGCAACTATCCAGATAATGAGCCTTGACCGCCAGGACATCGCCCACCACCACAGCACCACCTCGCCGCCTCTTTCACCACCCTACCTCCTGCCACCGAGTGTCTCTTCTTTAACGTGCAGCAAAGCATCACAGCAACCTCTTGGACATAAAAGAACAACAGCAGCAAAAATAGCAACAAACAACATAATAATTACACGACCGTATCTCGACAAAGAGTTTAAAGGCCCGTCCTTCACTAGAGGGCGGCGCCCCTCAGACCGCCTCTCGAGTGACGTCAACGAGGCAGTAACACTCCACAGTATATAAGGCGGCGCGTCCCTCCTCGATCATCACTCGTGATCAGCTCCAGTCACACTAGCCATGGCTCTCAAGGTAGTGCAGCCCGTGATTTTATCTCAGAGATTCCTATTAAGCGTTCATGAAACTTCCTTCTCGCCAAGATTCAATAGTGCCTCTCTTACAGGAAACAAAGAATTGCTGTCATTATGGATGTTAAGTAACATATGAGGACAATTGATTTCTTTTATGGTATCATCCCTATGTGTGTGTGTGTGTGTGTGTGTGTGTGTGTGTGTGTGTGTGTGTGTGTGTGTGTGTGTGTGTCGCCTTGCCGTGAATCAAATCTCTTAATTTCCTTTTTCTTCTCCAGGTTGTCCTGCTTTCCGCCCTCGTGGCAGCCGCCCTCGCCCGCCCCGACACGCCCTACCACCCCCCAGCATCCTCCTACCACGCCCCTGCCCCAGACGTGAGTATCTTTTCTCCTGAAGGAGGGTGTTCAATTTCACAGCGCTGAGTCGAGGCCACGCTTACTGCCACGCTCCATCCCCTCCAGGCACCGCCCAGGTACGACTACAATTACGCCGTGGTGGACGACTACTCCGGCAACAACTACAATGCCCAGGAGGCGCGCGACGGCTACGACACCCAGGGATCCTACCTCGTGCAGCTGCCCGACGGCCGCCTGCAGAGGGTCACCTACACCGTCAACGGCGACTCAGGCTTCGTGGCCGACGTGACCTACGAGGGCGAAGCCCAGTATGCCCCCCAAAGATACGCCCCCGCCCCCCCACCCTCCTACAGGCCAGCGCCCACCCCGCCAGCCTACCAGTGAGCACCCCGCACCACACACTGTACACAATTATTTATTAAAGCATTCATGACCTGCACCTCTTGTTTCACTTAAAACCAGCCTGACGACACAAACACAACCTTCCACGTGTCCTGCGTCTCCTGCAGGGCAACCGTTGCGGTTCACTGAACGACCAGGGCTCATTCATTGCATCTGTCACATGTCTCACTCCCTCGGGACTCTTGCCATGATGGAAACTGCACCACTTGTTGAAATATTCGCAAGAAGGATTGTTTTTTGCAGACTGTGACTGGAAACCCAACGTGTTACTTAAAGTCTTGATCCAAACTGTTTGAGGTGGTGGCTGCGGTGTTTCGTGTTATTTTTGTCGTTGCTCCAAGATCCATGTTCGGTTCGCTCTTGGGTTCGTCAAATTCGAGTTCAAGGAAAAATTGCTGCGAACTAACTGGAGGCTATTTTCAGCTGGACATTTTCCAGCATTTTTTAGGCACCATGCTTGCTCACAGGAAACTGATATTATTATTATTAGTAGTAATAATAGTACTACTAATAAAATGACAATAATGATAAAGATAATATTTATAATAATAATAGTAATAGTAATAGTAATAGTAAAAATAATTATAATAATAATAGTAATAATGATAATAATAATAATAATAATAATAATAATAATAATAATAATAATAATAATAATAATAATAATAATAATAATAATAATAATAATAATAATAATAATAATAATAATAATAATAATAATAATAATAATAATAATAATAATGATAATAACAATGACAATGATAACAATAACAATAACAATAATAATAATAATAATAATAATAATAATAATAATAATAATAATAATAATAGTAATAACATTAACAATAATAATGATAATAGTAATGATGATGATAATGATAATAATAATAATAATAATAATAATAATAATAATAATAATAATAATAATAATAATAATAATAACGATAATAATAATAATAATAATAATAATAATAATAATAATAATAATAATAATAATAATAATAATAATAATGATAATAACAATGACAATGATAATAATAATAATAACAATAATAATAATAATAACAATAGTAATAATAATAATAATAATAATAGTAATAACATTAACAATAATAATGATAATAGTAATGATGATGATAATGATAATAATAATAATAATAATAATAATAATAATAATAATAATAATAATAATAATAATAATAATAATAATAATAATAATAATAATAATAATAATAATAATAATAATAATAATAATAATAATAGTAATAGACTGAACAATAATAATGATAACAGCAACAATAGTAATGATAATTATAATAGTAATAATAATAATAATAATAATAATAATAATAATAATAATAATAATAATAATAATAATAATAATAATAACAATAATAACAATAATAATAATAATAGTAATAATAATATAGTTTACTACCTGCTTTTATGTTTGTATTTTTTCTGTTTCCGATCATTCTTTCTACTCCCTCACTTTCTCTTATATTTTTCGCTTAATTGTGAAAGCTAACTGTAATTATGATCTTCATTTTTATATTCTTCTTCCATTTACTCCTTCCAATTTTTTACTTTGTTCTATATTTTTCCTTGTTCGTGACAACTCATTGCAATCTTGGTTCTTGCTGTCATTTTCATATTCTTCCCCTACTCTTAATTCCTTGTTCTTTCTTAATATCTCTTTCCAAAACACAGATTACAATTACTATAGAAAAAACTTGGTTACACTTTTCACAATAAAGTTAATTTCTTCCTTAAATTCAAGTGATCAAAAGGTAAAGAAAATATACAACATGAGTGCAAGTTATGTGGAGTGCTAAAGTAAGAAAAAGGATATGAGAAGTGGAAACCGACCAAAGAACCAACACAAAAAAACATCAAGCTACACTGCCGTTAGAAAAACATCTGCACAGACTAACTTGAAATTAATACCATGAACAAAGTAATGTCAGGAGCAGCATGGACATTCTCATTCCCTGGACATCTAACACATGACACCAGAGCTATAAACAATAACCGTATCCGTCTCCAACTTCATTGTTTTCCTTAACCAATGTTCTCAAGTAAAAGGAGTAAAGTAAGTGCCAATAATCAAGTGTATCTCAAGATTTAGCAGAAACCTAACCTAACCAAACACCAGTGCCATATGTGTATTTCAAGCAGGTCTGCAGATGAAATTTAAACCCACTTCGATATTTTGTGGTCTGGATAGACCTGCGTGATGCTGGTGAATTAAAACTTAAGCTACACATATCTATGTTCTTCCAACAGCCTTAAAATTGCTGCGCGGCAAACAATACTGCTACTAATCGCTGACTGCCGAGCAAGTAGCCCTCCGTCACACAAAGTTTATTGCTTGGTAGTGGAACAATGTGTCGTCATGTCGTGCGGTGAACACTTCAAGGAAGTAGGGATATTACGTTTTGTTTACGAATTATTAAAAACTACAGTATCTCAGACCCCTGGTTGAAGATTTACTTAAGGAATGTAGAAAATCTAACGTCCACTGTATTCCTGAAATGTAAGGTGCCCACCCTGCAAGCATCTCACCAACACCATCAGGCCTGAAATGGTGTTGTTTGAGGTGAAAAGGTGATCATTGCAGTCTGTTTGTCGCACTGCAAGAGGAAGGAGTGCATTGCGAAACCTTCACCCTCGAGGCAAGGCAACAGAAGCTAGATCATTATTTGCCCTGTTCAAAGGCCCGTCCTTCAATTGTGAGCGGCGTCCTTCAGGCCGCGCCTCACGTGACGTCACGAGGCAGCAACACTACACAGTATATAAGGCGGCGCGTCCCTACTCTGTCATCACTCCAGATCAGCTTCAGTCACACTCGCCATGGCTCTCAAGGTAACGCACAGACAAGTTGCAGCTCCCCGCGGTTCTGTCTGGCGTACTAGGCGTTCATGAAGCTTTCTTCGTTCACTTTGCAGTGTCTTTCTTCAATTCACGATATCTTAGAGGAAGCATATCAGCAAAACTAACACTCCGTTTTAGTGCCATACAACTGCGCCAAATGTGCAAAAATATAAAATAGTTAACGGTAAATTGATAGAAGTTTATAACATATGCTGCCAACGGCTGGAAATATACATTAGAGGTAGAAAGAAAAATGAAAAATAATGAGAATACTATAGACCAGGGGTAAATAGTGAAGAAAATTATCAAAATGGAGTGTGAAAGGATGGAACTAAAGACCCGAGAAATTGATATAATAAAAAATAAAAAAAACAGAAAAATAACACTTCCTCCTCCAGGTTGTCCTGCTTTCCGCCCTCGTGGCCGCCGCCCTCGCCCGCCCCGACACGCCCTACCACCCTCCAGCTTCCTCCTACCACGCCCCCGCCCCAGACGTGAGTATCTTTCCTCCTGAAGTAGGATGTTCACTTTCACAGCGCTGAGTCGCAGCCACGCTCACTGCCATGCTCCTTCCCCTCCAGGCGCCGCCCAGGTACGACTACAACTATGCCGTGGTGGACGACTACTCCGGCAACAACTACAACGCTCAGGAGGCGCGCAACGGCTACGACACCCAGGGATCCTACTACGTGCAGCTGCCCGACGGCCGCCTGCAGAGGGTCACCTACACCGTCAACGGCGACTCAGGCTTCTTGGCCGACGTGACCTACGAGGGCGAGCCCCAGTATGCCCCCCAGAGCTACGCCCCCGCCCCCGCCCCCTCCTACAGGCCAGCGCCCACCCCGCCAGCCTACCAGTGAGCACCACGCACCACACACTGTACACAATTATTTATTAAAGCATTCATGACCTGCACCTCTTGTTTCAACTTAAAACCAGCCAGATGACTCAAGCACAACCTGCCACGCGTCCTGCGTGTCCTGCAAGGCAACGTCACGGTGCATTAAGTCAGTGGATTAAACTCTTAAATTTCTGGTAGACTGTTGGGAGCTTACCCTTTGACTAGGGTTCAAAACCTGATATTAAGGAACATCGATTAGTGAAACAAATGTAACTAAAAAAATGCTTCATTTTGAAACTGAAATAATGCTTGTTTCTCTTAACGAATAGCATTACTATTTAGTACGCACTGACACATCTTTAGTGGCAGAGTTTTTTTCATCACAGATTATAATGAAATAATTTTTTTCACATTTTTTTTTATGTAAGAGGGAACAACTGGACAAGGGAAATAAAAAAAAGAAAACCCCACTTAGTTTTCAGTCCGATAGAGTTAGCCAAAAGAAAGGGGAACACCCCCTTCTTAAAGGATGTGAAGTCATAGGAAGTTGGAAATACAGACACAGACAGGGAATTCCAGAGTTTACCAGAGAAAGTTATGAATGATTGAGGGTACCGGTTAACTCCCAATCATTCATACCTGTACATGCTTGTCACCAGTTGATATGAAGTTGCGTTGAAAAACCTGCCTCACATAGGTGTGTGGCTAAGACAGCACGAGACCATCCAGTACCTTTCTTACTAGCATTTGGAATGTTCTGAATGATGCACACACAAACACACACACTCACAAAAA
>NC_059264.1:11302834-11352834 GCF_017591435.1 Portunus trituberculatus
CAGCTGGCCGATGGCCGCCTGCAGAGGGTCACCTACACCGTCAACGGTGACTCAGGTTTCGTGGCCGACGTGACCTACGAGGGCGAGGCCCAGTATGCCCCCCAGAGCTACGCCCCCGCCCCCGCCCCTTCCTACAGGCCAGCGCCCACCCCGCCAGCCTACCAGTGAGCACATCGCACAGCACACTGTTCACAATTATTTATTAAAGCATTCATGACCTGTACCTTTTGTTTCACTTAAAACCAGCAAGTTGACTCAAGCGCAACCTGTCATGCGTCATGCGCCTCCTGCAGACAACGCCGCGGTACACAGGGAGAGAATACATATTATTCTCTTTAACGTAGATTGAGCGCAATAAACACAATGAACGAACGAACATTATACCTTGCGGTCTCTCTCTCTCTCTCTCTCTCTCTCTCTCTCTCTCTCTCTCTCTCTCTCTCTCTCTCTCTCTCTCTCCACATATAGTCATCTACACGTATGAAAGCCACACCGTGGCATAATTCACCGGTTTTAACTCCTGCAATACAGTCGCACCTCCATTTATACGTAGAAAAATACCAAATAAATTGTCCCGTTAACAGACCACACGTCACCCACACACCGCACTCCACTTTCCATTGCTCCTCTTCCTTCACCACACCCAACCCGCTTCGCCGCCCTGGTCTTGCAATGTGAGTGTTGAGGGGCTCCTGCAAGTGTTCTCTGATTACACATTCTTACGTGGTTCACAACAATGTTCGCTATATTTAGTCCCTTCTCTTGTTCACTTCTTTGCCAGTGGGAAAAGACAATTTGTTTTCTTTTCTTGTCCACTTGGCCAGACTCTATCATGAATCTATGTTGCGCACTTGGCCAGCTTTCTTCATGAATTTATTTAATCAAGAAACAAAACATATAAGTGAGAATCTGAAAATTGTAGTGGAAGTCAGAAAAGTTTTCAAGAGAATTCTCATGATTTCAATGATTTTTTTCATATGAATTTTACCCTGAATTTCCAAGAGGCGGTGGCATAGTGGATAAGGTGGTGAGCGTGGGAGCGGCATGCGTTCATGCGTAGGTTGGAATCCCACCACGTGCCGCCTTGAAACCTTGTCATTTGTCGAGTGATTTAAAGTTACCTACGTGTCACCATGATACCCAGGTTCTAGTTGAAGGTGTAATTGCCTTATATAAAAAATGCACATGGGTAGGTGATATGGACACTAATATGGGTACCACTTTAAATAAAATTGCCTGTGCCGCTCATGGATGGAAGCTGGACAGCGCTTCCCATATTCTTCAAGTATACCAAAAGGCGTTATAGGCCATAATAAAGAAAACAATGAGAAACAGGTCTATCATATATGTGGCTTTCTAAAAAACTTGAAAGAATAAAGCATTTTAATAATACAGACCACTATATACATAACCCACGTGCCATCGTTCAAGAAGGTTGATGATCCATCTCAACAACGAAACATAACATTCATTATGCATCTTTACACCCTGGATATAGGGTGTAGTTTTCATAGTTTATTTGTTCTGGATAGCAAATTATTGACCACCTACTGTTGTTAGCAAATTCTCGTTAAAATGCTTTATCAAAGAAAATCTTGATATATTCTCAAGGGAGGTCTTTCGGAGCGCGGCTGTTTATATGGAGTGGGACCTTAGAATATCCATTAACATTAACATAACGATCAATGATGCACTAACCTCGCCACTAATACTAGCCTTAGCTCTCCTCACGCTGGCCCATCACACTCAGCTGCTCCAGATCACACAGCCTCTCGGTATCGCTGTAACTGTGACGTACCTTGGGTGAGACACTTCAATAGCGTTACTTGTCAGTCATACCTACCATTATGAATGCCTACTTGTCTACCTGTTGTGGCCTCTGTAACACCTGTACTTTTCTTCTGAAATCTGAAGGACACAAGAATAGGCCTTGCTCTTCCTTACACTATTTTTTTTTTTCAGGTTTTATGTCAAGTTTCCCAAGCTTACTACCACTAACACGGCATTTTCTACTGAAGGCCTTTGGTTTTGGCATTTGGGAACATTCATTAAGGGTGGATCTTCTTCCTTACCACAGATTGTTGCCATATCTGTTACCCATGCGCCTGAACACCCATGGGATCGCATAGCATAGGTGTTATCACTGTACATACCGCGGCCGCCTCCACCCTTTTTATTATTCGCTTCTTTTTAATCTCGAGTAATAGAAAAAATATTTTTCGAAATTCATACAACACGACCGGTTCGTTTCATCCTTTTCCCTTGCACACTAACCTAACTTAAACCTTTGTCAAACCGCAAACATCACCTTGGACACTGTACAACACAGCTTGCAACTTCACTTTGTTTACCTTCACCGCAGACAATTGCTTTAATTTTCCCAACCCCGTCAATCTGTACAACTCGGCACAAGCAGACCAACCCACGTATATGAGTGTCTGTTACGCGATTTGTTTCCATAAAATCCGAATAATTATTTGAAGCACTATTGAAGGTAAAAGTTATTATCTAATACATTATATATTTTCTCCAAAACAAAGATGGCATTATTTTCCAGAAAATAAAGGAAACGGTGAGAGATCGGGTGCATGTCGAAAAATTTACCACTATGAAATTACACATCTTGTATATTGTTGAAGGTCCTGAAATAATTGCGATGCTTTGCCGAAAGCTGGCCACACTTTGCATTGGTCGCAGCAACACAAGAAAATGCCCAATACTTTACAAATTTTCTTGTTGATAAGGCATACTTTGCAAATAAACAATACCAACTTCACAATCGCTAATTTCGTCATTTTGGACTCATCAGAGGTACTCAGATCACAAAAACCAAGACGTCAAACCAACAAGTCTTAATACGATCGGAGAGCAGCCATCAAAACAAGCGAACCCAAAAGTTTTCTTGAAGGAGCAGTAAACTTCAAAACCTTAGGCAGTGACAGGACCAGCAGTCTGATCGCTGTTCACCGAGTTAAGAGGTTCATCCTTCACTTGTGGGCGGCGTCCCTCAGGCCGCACCTCGCGTGACGTCAGCGAGGCAACAGCATCTCACAATATATAACACGGCGCGTTCCTCCTCGGTCATCACTCGTGATCAGCTTCACTCACACACGCCATGGCTCTCAAGGTAGTGCACGGCAATGTTGCTGCGGCGCCCAGCAGTTTTGTCTGACTCGCGAGACTTTCACTCTGCTGCCACCTTTCTTTAATTCACGGGACATCAGAGGAAATTATTGACATCATAGACGTTTAAGTACATAACAAGGAAGAATATTTGGGATTCTTTTCTGTTACAAACCAAGTGCACCTAAGTGTGTGTGTGTGTGTGTGTGTGTGTGTGTGTGTGTGTGTGTGTGTGTGTGTGTTCGTTTCGCCGTGAATAAAACCTTTTCATTCCCTTTCCCTCCTCCAGGTTGTCCTGCTTTCCGCCCTCGTGGCCGCCACCCTCGCCCGCCCCGACACGCCCTACCACCCCCCAGCTTCCTCCTACCACGCCCCCGCCCTAGACGTAGGTATCTTTTTTTCTGAAGAAGTGTTCATTTTCACAGCGCTGAGTCGCGGCCACGCTCACTGCCACGCTCCTTCCCCTCCAGGCGCCGCCCAGGTACAACTACAACTACGCCGTGGTGGATGACTACTCCGGCAACAACTACAATGCCCAGGAGGAGCGCGACGGCTACGACACCCAGGGATCCTACTACGTGCAGCTGCCCGACGGCCGCCTGCAGAGGGTCACCTACACCGTCAACGGCGACTCAGGCTTCGTGGCCGACGTGACCTACGAAGGTGAGGCCCAGTATGCCCCCCAGAGCTACGCCCCCGCCCCCTCCCCCTCCTACAGGCCAGCGCCCACCCCACCAGCCTACCAGTGAGCACCCCGCACCACACACTGTACACAATTATTTATTAAAGCATTTATGACCTGCATCTTTTAAATTGTTTCACCTAAACCCGCCAATATAAAGCACAACATAGGTTACAGAAATCCAGGCAGTACTTACACAACAAACAACGAAGGTTTGATACGTTCAGAAAAAAGGAGAAAGGGTTTACGGTAAGGTCTCATTTTCTCCTAAGAAGACAATGAATAGAGACTAAACATAAAGCAAATCGAGTACTAAGATGTGTTAAAAGTAAAATTCCTGAAACAATATTAATGTTATATTGGCGCTGGTCAGATCTCATAAATCATAGACTATGATGTGGAGCTTTGGTTTCCATACTACTGGAATAATATACAGTAGGTCTACTAGTATCAGTCCAAAAGGGAATGACTAAATGGTTACCAGGGATAAGAGTGTATTCCCCAAGAGAATGAAACTTTTCAAATAACACTGCTTAAAGAGGTGTAGAATCCCATTCACACACATCAGTGACATATCAGTGTCGTGTCCGCTCAGTGATTCAATGTCAGTTAAAAAAAAAGAAACTTGTTACTTTGAATTGAACTGTTGCATTCACACATGTTGGTCGCAGTACTGTTGTGACTCTTCGTAACCATTCAGTCTTCATTCCGTGAAATACAACATGGTCGCCACCGACTTCCTACGATGTTTCACTGACGCCAAATGAGTGAGGGGAGTTTGTCCCAAAAAAATGCATGATAAATTATTACTTACATAATTGGTTCGAAACCAGTCTTATGTGTATGTGCATCACTTGTTACAACCTTTGTATACGAAAAGTACATTGTATCAAATAACCTATTTGGAAAGATTTTGTTCTATCATCATTTAACCCTTGTCTGTTACAGTAGCAATCTCTCCTTCATATTCTCATTTCTTCCATGTCTCACGTACGCATTCTTTTCCTTCTGCTATTGCAATCATTGCCACTTCACTGTCAGAAAACTTATACATCTTAGATATCACTGATTTTACGATCTACGGGCCTGTGAACAGACGTCACTGAAGCATCACGAATTTAAGAACATAAAAACATAAGAAATTGAGTGAAGCTGAAGGCAAAAATTTACTTACCTATTTCCACTTATCCTCCCCGTTCATAATATTTAATTTTTGTTATATCTTGGATACTTATCCTAAGAACTTTGCTAATGTCCTCTTTGTCATAACCTCTATATCAGGTCCCCTCTTAACCTACGTCTCTCTAAGGAATGCAAATTTAACATCATTTTCGCTTCCTAGGATATATATACCTCATCCCCTGTATCCTTTTAGTCATATTCCTTTGCACTGACACTCATAGACCTATATCCTTCCTATAATGTGGGACCAGAGCTGTACAGTATAATATAGATACAGTCTGACCAGCGCCAAATACAACTTTAGTATTATTAAAAGATTTTTGCTTTTACTACTTCCCCAACAATAATCCTAGTACTCTATTTGCTTCATTTATATCCTCTATGCATTGCTTTCTTAGAGCAAGATCGGAGCTAACTATAACTCCTGAATCTTTTTCATATTGTGAGCCTACCAGGGCATCGTTGTTTATTGTTTATCTATTGTATGGATTTCTTCTAACTAATCTTAATAGTTTGAGGTTAAACTGCATTTGCCATCTGTTTGTCAATTCGTTTATCCTGTCCAAATGTGCTAGCAAGGAGATGACATCCGAATCAGACCTAATTAATCCACTCATCTTCGTGTCATGTGTAAATTTGCTAATATCACTACTAATTCCACTATTCAAATCATTAATACATATTAAAAGTTACAATATCCCAAAATTGATTCCTATGGCATTCCATTAATTACTTGACCACACTCGGAACTAGAGCCGTTTAATACAACTCTCTGTTGCCTATCGTCTAACTACGACCTTATCCAACCTAAAATTTTTCCCTCTATCCTTTCTCAAGAGCCTCTGATGTGGTACCTTATCAAACGCTTTACTACATTACATATATAGGATGTTATAATTATCTCCATTATCTGCCACCTCTTAAAATTTACTAAGAAAACTCAACAAGTTTGTAAGGCAAGACTTTCCTTTCTTAAAGCCATGTTGAGAGTGATTTATCAAGTTGTGCTTGTCTTTTCACTGACACTGAATTCAAACGGCACTAACACGTCACTGGTTTAACCATAGAAAGGTAACTGATAGAGATCTTTATGTGATATAGTGGATACACTAAGGATGATATTAGCAAAACAGTTAAAATAAATTATCAAAATATTACAAGAAATCACAGGTTAAAGACTGAAGAGTAAAATACTTTAAAAAGTGAGATGGCAAGGAATCTGTTCTCATACCCAGTGCTAGATGACTGAATCAATCACTATCAGACTGCCGGTGCCTAGACATCAGGGAGCCTTTATAGAATAAAAGATAAATGTAATGATAGGGATGACTGCTCCATGCAGGTAGATATGTTTCATAAAGGGACTGTCACGTATATAGGTCTGATGATCTCTTGCAGTTTCCTTTATTTTCTTATGTTCTTATGTTCTCTTCTATGCTTTAGTGATGCACACAAACCTGACCACTAACAACAGACCTTCTCTCTCCCCACACACATCTCCTCACCTTCAGCTTCCCAAGACCGCTCAGTTCTTTGATCGTCACCGTAACTGTGAGGTACCGTCAGACTCACACTTATTTCATCATTCCATCAGCCAATGTACACCTGCCACCGTTACCTGTCCATCTGTATACCTGCCGAAGTGACTGTCACACTTATCTGACCCTTCCCGCCCCTGCCAGCCTTTGCACTTCGAGCAACAAGTTGTAGTGATCGAGACTGTCAGTGCTATCAGCTGTTGTACAGACAGCTACAATATCCACTTGTGAAAGCTACCATTCAAAATGACGCTAACAAAAGGTTGTTGCATGTGTTTGCCGCAAAGAGCTGCTGCTTCGTGTGAAAAGACACTTGGTAGAAAAATACCGCACCAACTCAAGGCAGAAGCTGGCTTGTTTGGGTAAATATATATTTTTTTCAATATATTTTATTCAATCCTATCACACATTGATTTAAGTATAGAACTACACGACGTACAAATAGCTGTGTGAAAATTAATTTCATTCAGTAAAAAAAATAATAAAATAAAATAAACAGCATAGATTTTGTGAAATATATATATATATATATATATATATATATATATATATATATATATATATATATATATATATATATATATATATATATATATATATATATATATATATATATATATATATATATATATATATATATATATATATATATATATATATATATATATATATATATATATATATATATATATATATATATATATATATATATATATATATATATATATATATATATATATATATAACACAATTTGTGTGTAGCAAATATTTGCCAACACATTGCACTACACTCGCCGGAAGTACGTTGTCAGTACCGGTGACATTCACTACACCGCTCCAGACAACACGGCCCTGACCGCCAGGACACCGTGCACCACCACTTCACCTCCTCCAGTCCAAGTCTCGCCATCACGTCCTTCTCTCCCGCCATTGGTGTTCCTCCTAGGAGATATGGAGAAATGAATCACAACAGCCTCTTGTTGCTACCAACAACATCAAAGAGCACTATCAGCAACAACAACAACAACAACAATACAATGAATCTCCCCCAAGTTCAAAAGCCAGTTCTTCACTAGCGGGCGGCGTCCCTCAGGCCGCCCCTCACGTGACGTCAGCGAGGCAGCAATGCACCACAGTATATAAGGCGGCGCGTCCCTCCTCGGTCATCACTCGTGATCAGCTCCAGTCACACTCGCTATGGCTCTCAAGGTAGTGCACAGCCAGGATGTGGCGGCCCACGGCAATGTTTGCCCCAACTCATGGAACTGATGGCGATGAAATACTCTTGATATCATATGGACCACTACATTTTTTACTTATTTATTTATTTTTTTCAAAACAAATGTGTGTGTGTGTGTGTGTGTGTGTGTGTGTGTGTGTGTGTGTGTGTGTTTTCTCGCCGTGAATCAAACCTTTTCATTCCTTTCCCTCCTTCAGGTTGCCCTGCTTTCCGCCCTCGTGGCCACCGCCCTCGCCCGCCCCGATACGCCATACCACCCCCCAGCTTCCTCCTACCACGCCCCCGCCCCAGACGTGAGTATCTTTCCTCCTGAAGGAAGGTGTTCACTTTCACAGCGCTGAGTCGCAGCCACACTCACTGCCATGCTCCTTCCCCTCCAGGCGCCGCCCAGGTACGACTACAACTACGCCGTGGTGGACGACTACTCCGGCAACAACTACAATGCCCAGGAGGCGCGCAACGGCTACGACACCCAGGGATCCTACTACGTGCAGCTGGCCGACGGCCGCCTGCAGAGGGTCACCTACACCGTCAACGGCGACTCAGGCTTCGTGGCCGACGTGACCTACGAGGGCGAGGCCCAGTATACCCCCAGAGCTACGCCCCCGCCCCCGCCCCCTCCTACAGGCCAGCGCCCATCCCGCCAGCCTACCAGTGAGCACCCCGCACCACACACTGTACACAATTATTTATCAAAGCATTCATGACCTGCACCTATTGTTTTTCCATAACCTGCCCTCGTGACCCCAAAGAATACGTGACAGAGACGCAAGCTGGTCATATGGACTCACACATTGCATAACCGGCTGTGAGGAGCGTCGGTTTTTACTCACTACGGATATTACATAAGACATTGTTTCTTATTAAACTTTATTCATGCCTCTATACTACACACATCACTGCATTGTGCTTGCCTCCTGTAAGCAGTGTCTCCTTCAGCACTGCATCACATTCATGGCCACTGAGAGCAATCTTGCTTGGACACAGCTGTCGTCCACACTAGTGTAATATTTTTCACATTTAGTAAATTGGTATGACCAGTATTATGCCTAAGATGTTGAATTATTGTTAACCACCACTCGTTCTAACTTGCTTTGTGGGATTATTGATCCAATTCTACAGACAAGGCGAAACTCAAGCAAAGTCATTCATTATCTACTCCGACAGTGAAAAGTGTGGTATATCGTGAAAGTAGGAAACGCATAAATGCATATCGAGACTTTTGATACATATAATGTATACCAACTCGTTGCCAAACCTTCAGTTATGGCAAGACATGTAACTAATTATCGGGTCTTTCATAGTTTATTTCCGTTATAAATGCACTGACTTTGGGAGACAAAAGGAGAAAAAAATAAGGGGTGAGGTGCCAGTCCCTGAAGAGAAAGCTGAAAGTTCCCCCAAATCAAAGGATAAAAGACTTCCTAATATCTGCTTTCAACTTAATATTTCTACCTTGTTATTTAAAGTCCCTGTGGAGGGTCCATGATAACAATTGCCCCTCAATCTGTGCCTGTGAGGGCGGTGATCGGTGGCATAGTTGTGTAGGAACTTTTAATACGCGGAAGTTGCGATATTTAATGAGTCACCCCTTACGGAAGTCTGTTTTCTGTGTTATCTGGTGGGTCTTCACTTATCATTCTCATACTCCCATTTTCTCTCTGGCTCTCTCTCTCTCTCTCTCTCTCTCTCTCTCTCTCTCTCTCTCTCTCTCTCTCTCTCTCTCTCTCTCTCTCTCTCTCGTCTTATAGTCATCATTTCGTTATTAAAACACAACTAAACATTCTTTTCCCACAATTTTCACAAGGTCTGATAAACCTAACACTTTTACTCTTCCACTATTTTTTTTCTCTATTTAGCCGCAAGTGTTATTTATTTCCCCTGATAGGCCTGTGTATCATGCGTCTTATCTAACAACAGCATTACATATTCATTCTTGTGTAGTTTTGTTTCGGGTTTCTTCAGGAGGAACTGGGGCCGCTAGTTGAAATATCCACACTGTAAAAACACTATATTTAAATGCCCTTATTAAAAGATATACTGCTTTTTTTTTTACCCTTCAGCTCCATGATGCATTTCCATATACATTTTGTTTACTATTTTGGCGATTTTATACAGCTTCAGAAACTTACGTGAAGACTCTGGCCATTAATCTTCTGACCTCAATAGACAGTTCATAATGTAAATAAAATCGTCTAACTGTACCCAAACTCACGGTAAAAAAAAAAGCGTCTTAGTACCGAAGGAGTTAAGGGTGATCTTTATGGTTTTAGAGATGTAATGACACATTTTCTGTAGTATTAATTAGAGAAACAATCTTTACGGCTATTCATCTTTGTGACCTCTAAAGATAGTCTTGGTGAGAGAGACAAGTTCTGGTCTGAATGTCAAGGAAGCTCTAATGATGACTGACGGTTAGTTAGTCCCAAGATTAGTGAGACGCTTAGCTCTCCTTACCCAACCATATGCATTCATTGTTACGGGGACTGAACACTCCATTACCATACTCAGGGAACCTAATAGTCAGACACAGTGCATGAAAACAAATACAAGGAAAGCTGCAACATGTCAGGCATACACACAGCGGTCCTTGCATGATATATTTACCTGCTTATTTAAACCTATACTTATCTATTAATCTGTGCAATCATAACTTGAATCTAACAACCTGATTACCGAGCCTGGTTCATTTATCTACGTGGTGCAACTGTAATACGCTTTAGGAAGAGTTGTCTTTGTTAGTCATAATTCAAACAGCGCCGGCAAGTACTGAATATAGTCAATCTTGAACATTTGCTGCATGAGTGTATTATTAGTGGCATTCCTGAGGTGAGATGCATGCACAGCTTCAGAGACATTGTTGACGGCTAAATGGCCAAAGTACGGTAATGCAGCCCACACATTCCCAGACTACAGCCAATTCTACTTAATGATTCTTATTTATTGTTTTCATCTTTTTATTTCAGTTCAGTTCTAGTTCAATTTTTTCTTTTTTTCCATGTTTCTTTTTTCTCTTTCTTTCTTTCTTTCATTTCTTGTTTATGCTTCTTATAATTTTATCATCTATTAATACAGGTGTTTATTATATTTGTAAGAAATGCTATGGTCGAGGGGAACAATTATTTTAACTCCTTCAATACCATGACACGTTTTTATATTTATTCTGCTTACTATTTTGGTGATTTTATAGAACTACAGAAACTTATGTGGGGGGATTAAGACAATAAAAAATCTGGCCACGAATCCTCTGACCTCCATAGACTCTTCGTAATGTAAGTAAGATCGTCTAATAATATTTATATCTCGTGGTAAAATGCGTCCCAGTACTGAAGGGGTTAAAGAAAACTCACTGAAAATATCGGTTTTTAAAGTGTAACTTACCGCAAAAAATCATTGAAATTACTTGAAACCATCTACTCGGAAGAGTTTATACCTCTTACTCCCTCGCAATATACAACAAATCAACGCAAAGCAGTGAAAGGATACTATGATACCAGTAGAATTAGGTATAGCCAAAATACTTCCACTCAACCCCCACTCCTGCCTGTGTTTCATACTTTCTCATAACACTTTTCAAATTTATCTGCAGTCTATATACCTCTATTTCAACCACACCTCCTTACGATTGCTTATATCACTCGCTATTATACTCTCTTCTACTACTTATACCACTCATACACTTCCTACTTCCTTGCAATATACAATAACTATACGCTAAGCAAACACTAACACTTCCAGAATCGCCAGTACTCCATATACCTCCACTCAACACCACTCAAGTATACATAATCACACCCTTTCTAGAGACCACACCCTCACACGCTCACACGCTCCCAATCTCTTCCAGTACGCACCACGATTCCTCCTGCCATTGATCGTTACGCAAATCCTCCTACAGGCAGAGTTAGATGGCCTTCCTTTGCACAACACGGAGGAGAGACGCACCACGCACCACTGTTTTGTTATACACGTCTACGCTCCTCGTGATGGCCGTGACTGTTATTGCTGTGACTTCGAGGATCAGGAGGAGGAGGAGATAGATGAAGAGCAAGATGACAACGATGGCCACGACAACGATTACGAAAATAAACACGAAAGTGAATGTTAATAAAAATAATGATAATAATAATAATAATAATAATAATAATAATAATAATAATAATAATAATAATAATAATAATAATAATAATAATAATAATAATAATAAGAAGAAGAAGAAGAAAAAGAAAAGAAGAAAAGAAGAAAAGAAAATATATATAAAATAGAGAAATGAAAGAAAATGGAATAGGAAAAAAGAGAAAGAAGAAGAATGAGAAAAAGAAAAGAAAAAAAGAAAAAATAAGAATAAGGAAATTATGAAGAAAATAAATACAACAGCAATAACAACAAAAGTAATAACAACAACAATAACAACAATATTAACAGCAGCCCAAACACCAATAAAACAACATGAACACCCTCTGCAGGCAGGTACAGAGGCTTTTCAAGGTTGCTTTCATGATCCTAGTGAGCGTTTAAAGGAGAAACAACTCATTAGAGCACAACTGGCAATCTGTGGCTTTAAGAAATGCTTGAAGAATACAGACTGTAGTGTACACATTGGGTAAACACACATTAGTTCTTTTTTTTTTTTTATGTCAGAGGAAGAATTACCAAGGGCAAAAAAAGATATTAGAAAAAAGGCCCACTTGAATTGTAGTCTCTATAAAAGAATCAAAAGAATCACTCATATTACTCATATTGCCTTCCATTACGTTGCATTCATCTCAATAACACACAGGAGAATAAGCAGCAGCAAAGCAGCAGATCACCATTCATTCTCACAGTACACTCCTCGTTGCTTCACACTGCGTCACCGCCACTCCTCTATAATGGCGCGCCAAGGGAAGACAGGCAAGAGTGAAATCATCTGCTCTATTTACGAAATGATAAGGACCCTGATGATGGGGATGGACTCACTCTCTCTCTCTCTCTCTCTCTCTCTCTCTCTCTCTCTCTCTCTCTTTACAGTGCTGTAATTATGATAATGATTACCTTTGGTCTGTATGAAACTCAGAGTAATGGAAAATGACTGAAAATAATGAGTATATAATTATTTTCTTTGTTACATTTATAATAATGATAAAAATAATAATAATAATAATAATAATAATAATAATAATAATAATAATAATAATAATAATAATAATAAAACATAATAGCAATAATAGTAATAATAATAATAATAATAATAATAATAATAATAATAATATTATTATTATTATTATTATTATCATTATTGTTATTATCATTATTACTATTATCATTATTATTACTGTTACTACTACTACTACTACTACTACTACTACTACTACTACTACTACTACTACTACTACCACTACTAGCAACTGGTAGTAGTAGTAGTAGTAATAGTATACTACTACTACTACTACTACTACTGCTACTACTGCTACTACTGCTGCACTAGCAGTAGCAGTAGTAGCAGCAGTAGCAGTAGCAGTAGTAGTAGTAGTAGTAGTAGTAGTAGTAGTATTAGTAGTAGTAGTAGTAGTAGTATGATTATTATTATTATCTACTACTACTACAACAAGTAGTAGTAGTAGTAGTAGTAGTAGTAGTAGTAGTAGTAGTAGTAATAGTAGTAGTAGTAGTAGTAGTATGATTATTATTATTATCATTTTTCATTATTACTGCTACCATCATCATCATCATCATCATTTATTACTATCGTTATTATTAGTACTAGTGTTACTTTCATCTTTATTATTATTTCCTGTTCTCCTCTTACTCCTCCACGACATTACCACAGCGGGCTCCTCCGCCGGGCGTGAATGGAGGGCGGGAGAGGCGCCTCGTCCTTCGGCACTGGGCCGCCTCTCTCGGCCCGAGGCTCGCCTGACGTCACCGAGGGGCGTCCTGTCAAGGTATAATAAGGCGGCGCGTCTCTCTTGGTCATCACTTGGGATCTTCAGCCGCCCTCAACATGACGCTCAAGGTAGTGCACATCTCTCACCAGCACCTTGCCGCACTCACTCACCTCCACACTTCATATCTTCTATTATTTGTAGCCACTGTATTTCCTTTATAGTATATTCGTTCTCTTCACCATGCACACAGCGTTATTGTACAGCACAGTGTCTTCAATCTATAAAAAGTCATGAGTGCAATGAACGTTATTGATGTGAAACACAGGCGCCGATGTTTAGTGAGGAGGAGTATGGAAGTTTGACTGTCATGGCAGCAAGAGGTAAAGTTGTTAGCAGCTTGGCGGCACGGTGCAATATATGATTTTTGTCCATCTTTCCAGGACTTGGTAAATCTAATTAACAAAATTATGATATGTATTACTCACTTGAGTAAAAGAAGCACAAATGAGATTCTGTGTGTGTGTGTGTGTGTGTGTGTGTGTGTGTGTGTGTGTGTGTGTGTGTGTGTGTGTGTGTGTGTGTGTGTGTGTGTGTGTGTGTGTGTATGTGTGTGTGTGTGATTCACCTCGGTCGTCTGCTGGTCACCCAGCCAGTCTTCCCTATTACGGAGCGAGCTCAGAGCTCATAGACCGATCTGTGTGTGTGTGTGTGTGTGTGTGTGTGTGTGTGTGTGTGTGTGTGTGTGTGTGTGTGTGTGTGTGTGTGTGTGTGTATTTACCTAGTTGTAGTTTTAGTTTTACAGGGCCTGGGCTTTATGCTCGTGTGGCCCCATCTCCATATCTACACTTATCCAATCTTACTTTAAAAGTGTGCACACTCGTTGCAGACACTACTTCTTCATCTAAACTGTTCCACGTCACAATACATCTCTGCGGGAAACTATATTTTTTAATATCTCTCAGACATCTTCCCTTTCTCAGCTTTTTACTATGCGATCTTGTGCTTCGGATGTCATATGCTTCTCTCAGGATCAGTTTCTCATTATCCACTTGATCCATTCCGTTGATCAATTTATAGACTTGTATCAGGTCTCCTCTCTCCCTTCTTTGTTCCAAGGTTGGTAGATCCATAGCCTTTAGTCTCTCCTCATATGTCATCCCTTCAAGTTCTAGGACCATTCTTGTAGCCATTTTTTGTAGCCTCTCCAATTTCCTTATGTGTTTCTTTTTATGAGGGGTCCACACTACTCCTGCATATTCCAATCTGGGTCTTATTATAGTACTTATGAATTTCTTTGTCCATGTAGTGAAATGCTACTCCAATATTCTTTGTGTGTGTGTGTGTGTGTGTGTGTGTGTGTGTGTGTGTGTGTGTGTGTGTGTGTGTGTGTGTGTGTGTGTGTGTGTGTTTGTGTGTGTGTGTGTGTGTGTGTGTGTGTGTGTGTGTGTGTGTGTGCGTGCGTGCAAGAAAATATAACACATTTTAACGATATTAATTTCCTTTCTTTAGGTTGTCCTGGTGTCCGCCCTCGTGGCCGCCACCCTTGCTCGCCCCGACACACCCAGGCCCTCCTACAACGCTCCTGCTCCCTCTTACAACGCTCCCGTCCCCTCCTATAACGCTCCTGCCCCATCCTACAGCGCCCCCGCCCCCGAGGTGAGTATACTCTCCCCTGCCCCCTGAAGGAGAGAGAAGCCACAACACCGCGTCGCTAGCACACTCGCCGTCAGCGTTGTGTCGCTGTCACGTTCGCTACAACCTTCTTTCCTCCTCAGGCGCCGCCCAAGTACGACTACAACTACGCCGTCAAGGACGAGTACTCCGGCAACGACTTCGGTGCCCAGGAGGCGCGCGACGGCTACGACACCCAAGGATCCTACTACGTGCAGCTGCCCGACGGCCGCCTGCAGAAGGTCACCTACACCGTCAACGGCGACTCAGGCTTCGTGGCCGACGTGATCTACGAGGGCGAGGCCCAGTACCCCCAGGAGAGCTACGCCCCCGCCCCAAAGCCCTCCTACGGCCCCGCTCCAGCGCCTTCTTACAAGCCAGCTCCAGCCCCGCCAGCTTACCAGTGACCACTCCAAAATAAGCTATTACAGGGTTAATCTTCAATAATTGTTGCCACAAATGTTTCCTACACGAATAAAACTATATGATTTGTAGTCTAAACTTTTCATGTCATGACCAGCACTCATCACTCAAAGAATAAGTAAGAGAGATGTCGCAGTTTCATGTCTCGTGTTGGGAAGCAACATATGGTCTTGACAGGTGGAACTCGATATACTACAGAGGAGTGACTGACTCGGTACATTGTGCGTGTCGATTGGAATGAAAAAAAGGAGCGTCTGATGACAGAACAATGGTTGCTATAAACTGTTGAACAGGTTAGTGGACGTAGCATGGAGTGAAAAGAAGCCTACTGTTAGTTCTTCTTGGATATAAGTGAAATAGATAATTAAATAAATTATAGGTTTTAGTTTTTAAAATTGTGCGAAAAAAAAGTACTGTGCTATAGCTATCAAAAAAATATTTCAGCACGGAAAGAAAATGGTAACTGTCAGTTTTGCATGCCTGACCAAAATAAAAGAAAAAAATACGAATAAAACCAGGCCAAAGTAAGTGAATTAACAGAAAATTGGACAGTGACGTGCTTTAATTAATGTCTTGGCTCTACCCAGCGGCAAGTTAGAAGTTCATGAAGACTGGCTCACTTACTGCAACACAATTAAATGATTTCGCACGTAAATTAATGAAGGAAGTGTGTGTGTGTGTGTGTATGTGTGTGTGTGTGTGTGTGTGTGTGTGTGTGTGTGTGTGTGTGTGTGTGTGTGTGTGTGTGTGTGTGTGTGTGTGTGTGTGTGTGTGTGTGTGTGTTTTGGGGGTTCTCCATTTGGAATCACATAAATATGTTCGAATCATCAAAATTATAAGTTCTATTGACTTTTTCATATCCAAAACAACACTAAAAGGGAGTTAAAAATAGTGAAATTCACTCATAATGCATAAACTAATAAATAACGACTACAACAACAACAACAACAACAACAACAACAACAACAACAGCAACAAACGCAAAACAACAAAAATAACGATAAAAATAAAAAAATGGTAATAATAATGATAAAAAAATAATAATAAAGATAATAATAATAATAATAATAACACACACACACACACACACACACACACACACACACTCTCCTGACCTCACTCGGGTCGGACGTGTGACCTTGTGCGCTCTCGGGCAGCCACGGCCAGCCTGTTGGCCTCCCCTCCCCTTTGTATAAGTTATTAATAGGTTAATTAGTGCTCGCCATAGTGTTATAATACAAACAATTTTGGATATTATAAGTGAGTGCACGTCTGGACAAACAGTGAAATGAGTGCTGCAGTGCTAAGCTACGGACGCAATGCCCTTCTGCGCCGTAGACGTGAGGCTGGGTACCCTCCATCAGAGGTCATTCAACGCCTCAAAAACTTACAGTTATTTCGGAATCGTGGATCCAAGGGAGGAAGGAGTGTGGTGCGTCCCATTAAAGTGATCACATCTACCGTAAGGAAGGGGCGGAAGGTTGAGGAGAGGAATACAAACACTTCGAAGTTCCGCGCGTGTGGTATAGTCTTCCCTCTCTCCTCCTTTCCAACGTGACATCACTGGCGAACAAGATGGACGAGTTGATAGTGTCAGTGAGATCTAACTGTGCAGACATTGTGGCGATCACGGAGGCGTGGCAGATAACTCCTGAGGTGTGTATGATTCAAGATTTCCAGCTGTTCCACCACCTCAGGAATCAACGCAGGGGGGGAGGAGTGGCCCTGTTTTGCCGCTCTGACCTCAGCCCCTCACACCTACACGTCGACGTCCCCGCCGGATTGGAGGCCCTGTGGGTGAGGTTACCCCCTGCCACCCCGCAACACAGCCTCCATCATTGTGTGTGTTGTCTACCACCCTCCACGGGCCGCCACTGCACGGTTGCTCACTGATCACATCATCGAGACTGCTGATGCTTTACGGGTGAGATTTCCTGCTGCCAAGCTGGTAATCTGTGGGGACTTCAACCGCTTGGATATCAGTGAAATCCTGCACCAGCTACACCTCACCCAGGTCGTGGACTTCCCACCCACCACCAGTCCACCCTCGACCTTATCATGACAGACCTGAGCCAGCAGTACTCGCCTCCCAAGCCACTCCCCCCCATGGGACGCAGCACCCACCTCTCCATCCTGTGGACACCCACCCCCACCACCTCGGTTCCCAGGTCAACTGTCACCAGATCCCACAGGCCCATGCCTGACTCCGCCATGAGGGAATTTGGGCAGTGGCTAACACTTCATCCGTGGACCGAGGTACTGGAGGTGGAAGACGTCCACACAAAATGGCGGAACTACTTCACTACCACAACGGAAGCGTTCCACCACTACTTTCCCACCAAGGACATCACAGTGGACCCATCTGATGCCCCTTGGATGACGCCCTGCATCAAACGACTCCTTCGTCAGCGTGACAGGGCTTTCCACTCTAGCCCTGACCAGTACAGGAGTTTAAGGAACAGAGTTATCAGGGAAATTAAAAAAGCCAAGGCAAGCTACTACCCAGACAAAATTCACCATCTCAAGCTTACTAACAACAGACAGTGGTACGACAAGATTAAGTCTTTGTGTGGTTTACAAAAGCAAGCCTCTTCTCTTCCCTGTGTTTCACACCTTTCACCTGACAGCGCGGCCGAAGAGATTAACGGTCACTTCGCTGCGATCTGTCAGACACTCCCTCCCCTTCACTCCACTACTCTCCCAGCCTACCTCCCTGCCTCCTCCCCTCCACCCCTTGTCCAGGAGGTTGATGTTTACAGGAAGCTTCTTAAATTTAAACTAAACAGATCCACCACTCCCACTGACCTCCCCATCAAAATTTACAGAGAATTTGCCCCAGAACTTGCCACACCCCTTTGCTCTATCATCAATGCCTCCCTTGCTCAACATTCCTGCCCCGATGACTGGAAGACATCTTACGTCACCCCCCTCCCCAAAATTTCTAATCCACAGTCACTGAATGATCTAAGACCAGTCGCCATCACCCCTATACCCAGCCTTATCTGTGAAGATTTTGTTTTCGACTGGGCCTATAACAAAATTTGTAACTCTATTGACACACAACAATTTGGCAATATTAAATCCACCTCCACATCTCACTACCTTGTCAGCTTCCTGGAATTCGTCCACAGCCACCTGGACAAACGCAACACTTCTCTAGCTATTGCTTTTGTGGACTTCAGAAAGGCCTTTGATCTTGTTGATCACACTGTTGTGATAAATAAAGCCATCACTCTGGGCCTCTCTCCCTACCTGATAGCGTGGTTGGCAGACTTCCTCACGGGAAGGCGTCAGGCCGTTCGTTATCAGGGCTCTGTCTCCTCTTTCCAACAGCTCACATGCGGGGTCCCTCAGGGGACCAAGATGGGTCCCCTGTGTTTCCTCATCCTTATCAACGATGCTCTCGTCCACACCCCCCACCGCTGGAAGTATGTGGACGACTGCACCGTGGGCGTACCCGTCAACAACACCAACCCAGACTTCTCAGCACTGCAGTCCACTCTAAACCAACTACAGACGTGGACGGAGGACAACAAAATGACCATCAACCACACCAAGACCGTGGTGATGCACATTTGTACCTCCACAGCAGCAGTTCCCCCTCCCCAGCTTTCTGTGGGCCCTCACTCCCTCCAGGTGGTCCGCAGCACCAAGCTTCTAGGTGTCTTGGTGGATGATCAGTTAACATGGAAGCAGCATGTTTCCAACATCATCAGGTCAGCCTCATATAAAATCTATTTACTGCGCCGACTCAGGTCCCTGGGAGCACCGGCAGATGAGCTGAGGGGAGTGTACCTCATCTTTATACTCCCTAAGCTCATGTACGCCGCCCCAGCGTGGTCCTCCTCCTGAACCTCACACAACGACAACAGCTGGAGAGGGTTCAGAGGAGGGCGTTCAGGGTCATCCTTGGGCCTGCCTACAGGTCCTACGAGGACGCCCTGACCTGCCTGAGTCTGCCGAGGCTGGCCACAAGACACCAGGAAGCCTTGGAAAAATTTGGGGAAGGACTGCTGCGTCATCCACGTCTCCGCCACCTGCTACCACCCGACGTGCCTCCCCCTGCTCGCGCCACCCGACACCATAATCGCGTGGCGCCTTTGAGAGCACCGCGCACGGATCGGTACCGACTCAGCGCGGTGCCCACTATTGTGCGAGCTTTAAATAAATAAGTGAATTTCTAGGTTAAGTTTATCCATAGTTAGGTTAAGCATTTTTAGTTCATTGTGGTAATGTCCCACCCCTGTACATTTTCAGTGTATTTTTTACATTGCCTAATTAATAAACCGTTTATTATTATTATTATTATTATTACACACACACACACACACACACAGAGGACCGGGGTTCGATTCCCCTGTCCCGGTGTGTGGTGTGTGCCTGGTCTCAGGCCTATCCGAAGATCGGAAATAATGAGGTCTGAGCTCGTTCCGTAGGGTAACGTCTGGCTGTCTCGTCAGAGACTGCAGCAGATCAAACAGTGAAACACACACACACACACACACACACACACACACACACACACACACACACTTTGGGTCAGTTCCATAATCACACTTTTGGTTGGCCACTTAACGATGAAAATACTTTAACCGTGATCAGGTTCCATAATCAACTTCAACCACTGCTTTTCGTTTTCGAGCGTATGAGAAGAAACTGATAAAAAAAATAAAAATAAAATAAAATACAGAAAAAAATTGTTATGACCATTAAAATAATCAATCTACGATATAAAGAGAGTAGTCTATAGGTAATACAAGGAATAAAATGGATACATTGACAATTACAACTGACAGAGAGAGAGAGAGAGAGAGAGAGAGAGAGAGAGAGAGAGAGAGAGAGAGTTTACATAATTAATAAATAAAAATAGGTGCTTCACAGAAAAAGCGTTGAACAAAAGAATACTACTGAAAAACATAAAGAAAAAAAGAAAGAGTAAGAAACACAATACAAATAAAAATAAGCAAAATAGTGTTCCTAAGGACAATACAGGAGAAACAGTTCCAACACAAGTGCCAGGCAAACACACTCCGACCGCCTGCATTGTACCATGTTTGCTTTGGCGTTGAATGACGGTCGATGGCTTCACTCTTTCAAGGTTATGGTGATAATATTATTTGATATGTGATAAATGTGTAGGCTGTGCTTGTTCCTCCTATTGTTATTATCATTGCAAATTTAATGAAAACGATAATAAACCATGAAATATTGTATACATAATTTTATTGAAAATAATTAAAGAAGTAGATATAATTGTTATTATTATTATTATCATTATTATTATTATTATTATTATTATTATTATTATTATTACTATTACTATTATTATTATTATTATTATTATTATTATTATTTTTATTATTATTATTATTATTATTATTATTATTATTATTATTATTATTATTATTTTTATTATAAATATTATTAATCTTATTAATATTAATGTCTGACTGTCGTAACGATTAGGGAATAATATATATATATATATATATATATATATATATATATATATATATATATATATATATATATATATATATATATATATATATATGAGAGCGTCAGATGGAGGCGTCAGTATTGCCTTTCTTTTATGTAAAAGGGGAAACTTGCCAAGGCCAACAAAAAACATAAAAACAAGGCACACTTAATTGCCAATTCCCTTACAGATCAATAGAGTTTGCCAAATGGCTGGGATAAAAGAAGTCAAGTCGTAGGAAGGTGGAAATACAGAAGCAGACAGGGAGGTCCTGAGATTACCAGAGAAAGGTATGAATGATTGATAGTACTGTTTAACTCTTGCATGAGTATGTTGGACGGATTAGGGGTGAAAGGAAGAAGAAAACCTTGTGCAGTGAGGCTGCAGGAGGAGGGGAGGCATGCAGTTAGCAAGATCAGCAGAGCAGTTAGCATGAAAATAGCAGTAGAAGATAGCAAGAGATCCAAGATTCCCGCGGTGAGAAAGAGGCTGAAGATAGTCAGTCAGAAGAGGTGAGTTGAGACGAAAAAGCTTATGATTCCATACTATGTAATAAAACTGTGTGAGTGGAACCACCCTCCAAAACATGCGAAGAGTATTCCATACAAGTGCGATAAGGCTTTTGTACAGAGTTAGCAGTTGAAGGGGCGAGAAAAACTGGAGAAGACGCCTGAGAACGCCTAACTTCATAGAAGTTGTTTTACCAAGAGATGAGATGTGAGGATTCCAGTTTAGATTATGAGTTAAGGACAGACCGAGGATATTCAGTGCACAGAAGGGGGGACTCCTGAATGTCATTGAAAAAAAGAGGATAGTTGTGTGGAAGATTGTTTCGATTTGACAAAAAGAGGAGTTGAGTTTTTGAGGCACTGAACACAAGTAAGTTTTCCCTGCCCAATCAAAAATTTTAGAAAGATCTACTCGTAAAGTCAGTCATTCTGTGGTGTCGCTGCGTGGTATGTCGACTTCCTGAAGGATTGGTCGTCTCCGAAAAGTCGTGGAAAGGTGTAGGGTGGTATTATCAGCGTAGCAGTGGATGGGGCAAGAAGTTTGGTTAAGATCATTGATGAATAATAGAAAGAGAGTAGGTAGCAGGAAATACACATAAAGAACACTACCGTTAAAGATTAAGGAGAAAAGTGGCCGTCTACCACAGCAACAATAGAACGGTAGGAGACGAAACTTGAGCTAAAGTTGCAGAGAGAAGGATAGAAACCGTAGGAGGGCAGTTTGGTAATCAAAGCTTTGTGCCGACTCTATCAAAAACTTTTGATATGTCTAACGCGACAGCAGAAATTTTATCGAAATCTCTAAAAGAGGATGACCAAGGTTTAGTAAGGAAAGCCAGAAGATCACCAGTAGAGCGGCCTTGACGGAAGCCTCACTGGCTACCAGTTAGAAGATTGTGAAGTAAAAGATGTATGATAATCTTCCTATTGAGAATAGATTTAATAACTTTAGAGAAACAAGAGATAAAAGCTATAGGGCGGTAGTCTGACGAATTGGAACGGTCACCCTATTTTAGGAAAAAGGCTGAATGTAGGCAAACTTCCTGGAAGAAAAAAAAGAGAGGCAGAAGTCGATAGACATAGTTGAAAGAGTTTGGCCAGGCAAGGTGCAAGCACGGAAGTACAGTTTTTGAGAATAATAGGAGGGACCCCATCTGGTCCATAAGCTTTCCGAGGGTCTAGGAGAGCGAAAGCATGGAAAGTGTCGTGATCCGAGCTGTTGCACGACGTTGCACAAATTGTCTAGCTACTGGCTATAAATAGTCAAAGGTTTTTTTCTATCTTTAATTTACAAAAATAATATCTATACATAAGGTGTTCGATACGGCGCCGACAAGTAACAATCACAACTCTTTCTGTTGCCTTCTCCACTGCAATTAATACAATTTCTCTTACTAACATCCTTAAGAATTACATTAATCTCGTACATATTTTCGCATCAAAACGGATTTCACTTCAAACATCATCCACTATATCTTCATAACGTATTACAACATCTGAACACGGTGCTCTATTTATCCGTAAATCTCATACGTAGTGCGCACAATATTACCCCTTTTTCCCAGCTACCCGTATATAAGGATGACCTTTACTTGGTACATGAATGCAAGCAATCACATGACGTACCACCAAATATATTACCATACACATATAATTACCAGACTCCGTTCAACAAAAATGAATACGTAACACCACCGAAATATAATGACAAATATTGATATTTCCACACAAGTGACTTCCCACAAGTAATCTCTTTCTCTTGGTACCCATACATGGAACCCTGTTAACTTCGTACACAATTACTTCCCTTAAGCAGAAGTCACATTAGCCACCTCCCAAACACCAGCAACGGCAGAAGGGTGTCTTGTGTGAGACTGCTGTTAATCTGCCAATCGACAGGTGGACGCCTATTATTCGATACGTATAGGCGCCATGTATTCAACAGGTGGGCGCCTAGTACCCGGCAGGAGGGCAATTAATGTTCGACAAGTTAATACCTAGTATTCGATAGGTAGGTGACCATTATTCAACGGGAGGGCAGCCAGTTTTCGACAGGTGGGCGCCTAGGATTCAATAGGTATATATACATATATATAGTTGCCAAGTATCCGACAGGGGGACAGCTAGTGATTAACAGGCGGGCGCCTAGGATTCTTTACTCATTCTCATATACAACTGCCCACTTTGTTATATCTTGTCAATGTTTCTATCGTATTGTTCATCGTCGTTCAAAGTTTTCCCCTTGTACATTCCTATAAGTGAACTATTACTTATCTACATGTAGTACTTAAAGTTCTCCTTGTTTCAGTACTGATGCGTACTTGTTCATAATTACTGCTTTTATTATACATAAGGTGTATTACAAGTCTTCAAAAGGGCAACCAGTAATTTTTTCATTATTATTTGGGGATTGATAAATATTTTTCTTGTGTTAATACTAATACATACCTGCTAGTCTATGTTGTGCTTTAATACACTTATTTTGCAACAAAAGAGTTTCGTGTTGAAAGGACTGGTCACAGTTGACTCTCATTAATATTCACAGCTGTTACTTGTGTCTATGAACAAATAATGTCAATATGTTAATGTCTTCATCGGTTATCTCATTCACTGCTCCAATTGCCTTCCTTGCAAGTTCATGTTAAAAGGAATCTCTCTCTCCATGCTGGTCTTCACTTGGAGCAGGAATCATAACAAAGGATGAAATCGCTTGCATAATTGAAGAGGACAATGTTAATAGTTGTTGATTAATATAATGCCTTCTGTATATATAGAACGTTGACCACGGTAATAAATAGAAAAAAAAAATACATTTAAAAAGTCTGGTACAGCCTGAAGCTGTACTAGACAGCTTCAAGTTAAGACACTTTATTTCACTAGCTTGGTAAGACAACACTAAGGCAGAAAGCAATATGTAGGCTACAGGTGACAGCATCCCTTAGCGGAGCGCCATGTACGCCTTTCACTGCCATCTTGGGGTGCGCGTACTCTTTCATGTCCTTCACTTCTCTCGGCGATTCACCTCTCTCCGACTCCCAAGGTAGGCAGGTTGTCTTTCACTTAAGGCGCTGTCCTGTCCGCGTCCTGTATGTAAAACACGACCCATCGCCGGGTACTTAAGCGGGAGTCGTCATGGACAGCGCAACAGTGAGGCCACAGCATCTGGAGCACCATGTCTTACCTCAAGGTACTGCGTTCCACCTGAGAGGAGATTCCATACTGTCCTACCACGCCGCACGGGACGCTCACCACTCTGACTCACCACTCTTTTCTCCTTTCACCAGGTTGTCGCCGCCATCGCTCTCGTGGCAACCACCCTCGCCCTCCCGGAGCACGCCCCCCACCCATCACATCATGCTCCTCCCCAACCACTCACATTCGCTTCACATTACCCACCAACCTATGGTCCACCCCAACCACCCACCTACACTCCCCGTCCCCCAACACCCACCTATGCCCCACCCCCTAAATCAACCTATGCCCCAGCCCCAATACCCACCTATGCCCCAACCTCAAGACCCACCTATGCCCCACCCCAAAATCCAGCTATGGCCCACCCCAGCCACCCACCTACACTCCCCGTCCCCAACGCCCACCTATGCCCCACCCCTAAACCTACATATGCCCCACCCCCAAAACCCACCTATGGTCCACCCCAGCCACCCATCTACACTACCCGTCCCCCAACGTCCACCTACGCCCCACCCACTAAACCCACATATGCCCCACCCCCAAAATCCAGCTATGGCCCACCCCAGCCACCCACTTACACTCCCCGTCCTCCAACACTCACCTACACCCCACCCCAACCACACAGCTATGCTCCCTCACCTAAGTACGGGAACCCCGAGCCACCTAAGGTAAGTTCTTATAGACGATAAGGGTCAGCCATTATCACTCACTATACCACCACCATCACCATCCCTCTGTGGCAAGACAGTCACTCTCTTTATCAATCTCACTTCTCAGTTACGTTCTTCTCATTACTTCGTTCATTTCATACACGCTCACCATTCTATTTTTTTTTTTCGTGTCCTTTATGAACCGAATTTGTTGTGCGTATGTTTTCTTTACTGGTGTCAGGAATTATATGTTTGTTCGCTAATCATTCTTCTCACGGCCAATATTGTTCCATTAAGGCATCAGGTTTGAAGTCTCAGCCAGTTTTAAACTTCGCATCCGCGAGTGATCTGGAAAGTGGCCTATCGGAAAAAAAAGAAAAAAGCCCGTGTGTATCTCATCCTCGTAATTTTGTTACTTTCTTAAAAAGATGAGTTATTCAGTGAGTTTTTCATGCCTAATTATTTGGTGTCTGCTTAAAATTTCATTCCTTTTTAACACATATCTTTCATTTTCATCGTCGATGTTCTCATTTCCTTCTAAGTCTCACCTTTAATCGTTCATCTTGCCTTTCAGTTTCGTTCGTTTCTTTCATAAGCTTTGAGTGTCTCCCACATTTTGCTTTCTTTCTTACTCTTTTCAATTATTACCAGTCTAGACCTTCTCCACAAACTCTTTTCTTTCAACCAATCAACTTCTTCTTTTCATGTATTTCAGATCCATCAACTTCCATTCGGTTTTCTCAGAAGCTAAGAGCCCCTTTCAAATTTTATTAGTATTGTTAAGCTCTCAATCCTTCCAAGCTTCCATCTATCCTGGCTCCTGTCCTAAGCTTCAAACACCCTCTCCATAGCATGCCAAGGGAGAAATTATCCTGACTCCTTCCTGTATTCACGCCAGAAACCTGTCTACAACTTCGAGTGGGCCGTGAAAGACGATTACGCCGGCCTTCACTTCGGCCAGAATGAAAAACGCGACGGTTACAACACTGATGGCACCTACCACGTGCTGCTCCCCGACGGCCGCGTGCAGAAGGTTGAATACAAGGTGGAGAAGGGCAGCGGCTACATAGCCACCGTGGAATACGAGACCAAGCACGACCATAAAGGTTACGGCAAACACACAACAACCTACGCTCCGTATACACCACGAGCTTATACTCCATCCACTTACGGACCTTCAACTCGCCCACCCTATGTTCCATCCACCTATGCTCCTCCACCTCCTCCAGGGTATGCTCCCCCTCCTAAAGGATCCCACCACCACTAAGCGTCCACTCCACTTACGAAACCAACTCCGAAACGACGATATTTCATTCTTCGTGTCTTCGGTCTCGAAAGTTCCATGAAACATATATGTAACATATGTGTTTATTTAGGATTGTCAAGTAAACAAGCAGCAGATGGTTTGTTTGTGAGTTTCCTTCAAGACACGCAGCTCTGGACTGTGCCAGGGGTTTCTACTGCAGGTGGTGTGGTGGAAGGGAGGAAGAGAGGAGGGTATGTACCGATACAAGAGGTTTCTTCATGACAAACACCATCACAACAGCAGAGACAGATATACGGGTGCTGTCATTATTACAATCTCTTTCTACTACTACTACCACTAGTACTACTACTAAAACTACTTCTACTACTCCTACTATTACTACTACTACTAGTCTACTACTACTACTACTACTACTACTACTACTACTACTACAAGTATTACTACTACTACTACGACGACACCACTATAGAAGCAGTAACAATTAATCAGGTTCTTGATCATTTGTACACCACCGACAACTTAAGAAATAACGAACAAGTGCACGCACACACACACACACACACACACACACACACACACACACACACACACACACACACACACACACACACACACACACACACACACACACACACACACACACACACACACACACACACACACACACACACACACACACACACACACACACACACACACACACACACACACACATACACACAAACATGAGCGCGCGCGTGCATCAACGCACAATCCAGGTACATGATGTCTGTTCAAGTAAATTAATTTGCGTTACCTAATCTGATATGCTTACATATTTGCATTTGTATCTTTTGAATGAACTTAGGCTTATGAATGCTGGCTCCTGTTCCGTCCCTCCTTGTTGGTGCAGGCAGGACGGATTCCTGCAGCAGAGAGCAGCGAGAAATGAGAAACAATTGTCGGTAGGAAAAAAATGAAATGACAAAAGGAGCCTGAAAAATATTACGACACTTTCCTGACTAGTACTGCGCACAGTAACGTGATGACGCTTCCCTTCCAACCCATCGTCACTGCCCGGGGCGTGAAGGGGAGGCCGAGGACGCGTCTTTCGGTCTTCAATAGTGGGAGGCGTCTCTCGGCCCGAGGCTCACCTGACGTCACCAAGGCAGCGGCTCGGCACATCCCAGTATATAAGGCGACGCGTCCCCCTCGGTCCTTAGATCTCATCACCCACAGTCGCCATGGCTCTCAAGGTAGTGCAGAACCACCAACCCCTGCCTCCACGCCCTCGTGTTTGTCCTACAGTGACTCACGCACCGGCTATAACTCTGGCCGGCCTTTCTTACTCAGGCTTTCCTGAGGGTGCTTGTGAATGCGTGGAGGGCTGTGGACTGGTGCACAGTCCCTCAGAATGTCTCTGTCCAGGATAGATATAAGAAACTTAAAACACAAGCATGATTTGAATCTGGAGGCCGGCATCTCACAAAGACTGACCGCGAGAATGAAGTGTGTGTGTGTGTGTGTGTGTGTGTGTGTGTGTGTGTGTGTGTGTGTGTGTGTGTGTGTGTGTGTGTGTGTGTGTGTGTGTGTGTGTGTGTGTGTGTGTGTGTGTGTCATGGCACACGTCAGCCAGTGTTGATATCTTCCTCCTTCAGGTTGTTCTGCTGTCAGCCCTTGCGGCCGTCGCCCTTTCACGCCCCGACATCCCTGCAGCCTCCTATGGCGCTCCTGCTCCCTCCTACCACGCTCCGGCGCCCTCCTACCACGCTCCGGCGCCTCTTACCACGCTCCTGCCCCTGAGGTGAGCACCGTCCATGCCTCACTGTTATTGTCTGTCCCTAACACCCTCGCAGTCAGCGTTGTGTCGCTGTCACGTTCACTACAACCTTCTTTTCTCCTCAGGCGCCGCCCAAGTACGACTACAACTACGCCGTCAAGGACGAGTACTCCGGCAACGACTTCGGTGCCCAGGAGGCGCGCGACGGCTACGACACCCAGGGATCCTACTACGTGCAGCTGCCCGACGGCCGCCTGCAGAAGGTCACCTACACCGTCAACGGCGACTCAGGCTTCGTGGCCGACGTGACCTACGAGGGCGAGACCCAGTACCCCCAGGAGAGCTACGAACCCGTCCCAAAACCCTCCTACAAGCCAGCGCCAGCCCCGCCAACCTACCAGTGACCACCTCACAAGAGGCACTCAGTGACCCCTCACTATTTATTGCCACACAAATGTCTCATACACCAATAAAATTATCTGAGTTGTAGTCACTGGTTTTCATCTTATCGAGCAAAGCTCATCACACATACAGAACAAGGAATGTTTGCCAAATCAAACTTCAAAAGCATCCAGCACTAGTAATAGTTGAGGCTTGAAACACGTTTGGTAAGGAGTGACTGACTGGGGTATATAATCTGTGCTTGAAGTCGAATCCTTAAAAATGCTCAAACGGCTGCTGGGAGTCTTGCCAGTATCGTACAGTCTAAGCAAATCATAACACTTTAGTGGCTTGTTCGGTAATAGGTTGCTTAATTCTTACGAGAGGATGTTTCAGTACCGATGCGGACGACCTCGGCTGGAACTGAGTAATGACTGACATAGGCGTTTCAATATGTTTGTTCCTTGATGCATTTGTAGTGAATGGAGCTAAAAGTAAATGTTGCAATGAAGATGACAAGAGCTGATGTAGGAAGTTTCACACAATACTGTGTGAAGACGACAATGTGGCAGTAGAAGAGTGGAAAGGATTTACAGATAAAAGTAAATAAACACAGTAGTTTGTGCAAAGATAAAACAAAAACATTCTGCTTCAGAAGGAAAAGTTTGAGAGAAAAGTAATATATTGAAAGAATAAAATCGTTGTACTGTTTCAATGAACAAATGATAAAACCCATTAAAGAACGCAGATGTCTTAGCAGCTTGAGAGAGAGAGAGAGAGAGAGAGAGAGAGAGAGAGAGAGAGAGAGAGAGAGAGAGAGAGAGAGAGAGAGAGAGAGAGAGAGAGAGAGAGAGAGAGAGAGAGAGAGAGAGAGAGAGAGAGGTGCCTGATGGTTTCTTGCAGCTTTCCTTACTCTCCACGTTCTTAATTGACAAGCACCAGTGGACACCATTAGGTACACCGGCAACAGTTATAATACAAAGTGATGCAAGGGGCGCCACCACGGCCATGCCTTCAGTACATCCCTATATCATTTGTGCTGATCTAAAGTGTCACTAATTTTGCTCAAGGCTAATTTACTACCTGGTTTGGTCAAAATTTTGCAAAATTTTTCCTTTTCTATTTTTTTATTTCCATCTGAAATTTGTAAGAGTGTAACCAAACTCTAGGACAAGTCTTTCTTTATGATATCATTAAAAAAGAGAATCATTAAGTGTAATGTATAACATTCATTAACAAACATGTCACTATTATTATTATTATTATTATTATTATTATTATTATTATTATTGTCATTGTTATTATTATTGTCATTGTTATAACTATTACTATTATTATCATTATCATAATCATTACTATTATTTTTTTGAAAATTATTATTATTATTAACATTATTATTATTATTATTATTATTATTATTATTATTATTATTATCATTGTTATTATTATTACTATTATTATCATTATCATTATCATTACTATCATTATTATTATCATTATCATTATTATTGTTGTTGTTGTTATTATTATTATTATTATTATTATTATTATTATTATTATTATTATTATTATTATTATTATTATTATTATTATTATTATTATTATTATTGTTATTATTATCATTATTTTTATTATTATTATTATTATTTTTATTAGTATTAGTATTACTATATATTTTACTGTTACTAATATCACTTTCACCGTCATAATTTTTATGATTTTCTTCTAACTCCTTTTCCTCCTCTTGCTCCTCTTCCTTCTCCTCCTCCTCCTCGTCCCACTCGTCGTCATCTTCTCTAGTCTCTGTACTTTTTGTTGTAGAGATAAAAGAAAGGACCTCCGAAGACTGTAACTTTCCCTCGTGTGTATCAATCCAAACCGTGTTGCAGCGGGCTCCTCCGCGGGGTGTGAAGGGAGAGCGGGAGAGGCGTGGGCCTCGTCCTTCAGCAATGTGCGGCTTCTCTCGGCCCGAGGCTCCCTTGACGTCACGGGGAGGCCTCCTATCACAGTATAATAAGGCGGTGCGTCCCTCTCGGTCATCACTTGAGATCTTCTTCAGCCGCCCTCAACATGACGCTCAAGGTTGTGCACATCTCTTACCCGCACCTTGCCCCTCTGGCGCACACGCACTCACTCACTCTGCCACATCACATATGACAATTGTTGCTTTTCCTTCCTTTAGGTTGTCCTCCTCTCCGTCCTCGTGGCTGCCACCCTTGCCCACCCCGACACACTCAGACCTTCTTACGGCGCTCCAGCACCCTCCTACAGCGCCCCCGCCTCCGAGGTGAGTATACCTTTCCCTGTCCCCTGAAGGAGTGAGAAGCCACTCCCACAACACCGCGTCGCTAACACCCTCGCTGTCAGCGTTGTGTCGCTGTCACGTTCGCTACAACCTTATTTCCTCCTCAGGCGCCGCCCAAGTACGACTACAACTACGCCGTCAAGGATGAGTACTCCGGCAACGACTTCGGTGCCCAGGAGGCCCGCGACGGCTACGACACCCAGGGATCCTACTACGTGCAGCTGCCCGACGGCCGCCTGCAGAAGTCACCTACACCGTCAACGGCGACTCAGGCTTCGTGGCCGACGTGACCTACGAGGGCGAGACCCAGTACCCCCAGGAGAGCTACGAACCCGTCCCAAAACCCTCCTACAAGCCAGCGCCAGCCCCGCCAACCTACCAGTGACCACCTCACAAGAGGCACTCAGTGACCCCTCACTATTTATTGCCACACAAATGTCTCATACACCAATAAAATTATCTGAGTTGTAGTCACTGGTTTTCATCTTATCGAGCAAAGCTCATCACTCATACAGAACAAGGAATGTTTGCCAAATCAAACCTCAAAAGCATCCAGCACTAGTAATAGTTGAGGCTTGAAACACGTTTGGTAAGGAGTGACTGACTGGGGTATATAATCTGTGCTTGAAGTCGAATCCTTAAAAATGCTCAAACGGCTGCTGGGAGTCTTGCCAGTATCGTACAGTCTAAGCAAATCATAACACTTTAGTGGCTTGTTCGGTAATAGGTTGCTTAATTCTTACGAGAGGATGTTTCAGTACCGATGCGGACGACCTCGGCTGGAACTGAGTAATGACTGACATAGGCGTTTCAATATGTTCCTTGATGCATTTGTAGTGAATGGAGCTAAAAGTAAATGTTGCAATGAAGATGACAAGAGCTGATGTAGGAAGTTTTACACAATACTGTGTGAAGACGACAATGTGGCAGTAGAAGAGTGGAAAGGATTTACAGATAAAAGTAAATAAACACAGTAGTTTGTGCAAAGATAAAACAAAAACATTCTGCTTCAGAAGGAAAAGTTTGAGAGAAAAGTAATATATTGAAAGAATAAAATCGTTGTACTGTTTCAATGAACAAATGATAAAACCCATTAAAGAACGCAGATGTCTTAGCAGCTTGATGAGAGAGAGAGAGAGAGAGAGAGAGAGAGAGAGAGAGAGAGAGAGAGAGAGAGAGAGAGAGAGAGAGAGAGAGAGAGAGAGAGAGAGAGAGAGAGAGAGAGAGAGAGAGAGAGAGAGAGAGAGAGAGAGAGAGAGAGAGAGAGAGAGAGAGAGAGAGAGAGAGAGAGAGAGAGAGAGAGAGAGAGAGAGAGAGAGAGAGAGAGAGAGAGAGAGAGAGAGAGAGAGAGGTGCCTGATGGTTTCTTGCAGCTTTCCTTACTCTCCACGTTCTTAATTGACAAGCACCAGTGGACACCATTAGGTACACCGGCAACAGTTATAATACAAAGTGATGCAAGGGGCGCCACCACGGCCATGCCTTCAGTACATCCCTATATCATTTGTGCTGATCTAAAGTGTCACTAATTTTGCTCAAGGCTAATTCACTACCTGGTTTGGTCAAAATTTTGCAAAATTTTTCTTTTTCTATTTTTTTTTTATTTCCATCTGAAATTTGTAAGAGTGTAACCAAACTCTAGGACAAGTCTTTCTTTATGATATCATTAAAAAAGAGAATCATTAAGTGTAATGTATAACATTCATTAACAAACATGTCACTATTACTATTATTATTATTATTATTATTATTATTATTATTATTATTATTATTATTATTGTCATTGTTATTATTATTGTCATTGTTATAACTATTACTATTATTATCATTATCATAATCATTACTATTATTTTTTTGAAAATTATTATTATTATTAACATTATTATTATTATTATTATTATTATTATTATTATTATTATTATTATTATTATTATCATTGTTATTATTATTACTATTATTATCATTATCATTATCATTACTATCATTATTATTATCATTATCATTATTATTGTTGTTATTATTATTATTATTATTATTATTATTATTATTATTATATTATTATTATTATTATTATTATTATTATTATTATTATTATTATTATTATTATCATTATTTTTATTATTATTATTATTATTTTTATTAGTATTAGTATTACTATATATTTTACTGTTACTAATATCACTTTCACCGTCATAATTTTTATGATTTTCTTCTAACTCCTTTTCCTCCTCTTGCTCCTCTTCCTTCTCCTCCTCCTCCTCGTCCCACTCGTCGTCATCTTCTCTAGTCTCTGTACTTTTTGTTGTAGAGATAAAAGAAAGGACCTCCGAAGACTGTAACTTTCTCTCGTCTGTATCAATCCAAACCGTGTTGCAGCGGGCTCCTCCGCGGGGTGTGAAGGGAGAGCGGGAGAGGCGTGGGCCTCGTCCTTCAGCAATGTGCGGCTTCTCTCGGCCCGAGGCTCCCTTGACGTCACGGAGAGGCCTCCTATCACAGTATAATAAGGCGGTGCGTCCCTCTCGGTCATCACTTGAGATCTTCTTCAGCCGCCCTCAACATGACGCTCAAGGTTGTGCACATCTCTTACCCGCACCTTGCCCCTCTGGCGCACACGCACTCACTCACTCTGCCACATCACATATGACAATTGTTGCTTTTCCTTCCTTTAGGTTGTCCTCCTCTCCGTCCTCGTGGCTGCCACCCTTGCCCACCCCGACACACTCAAACCTTCTTACGGCGCTCCAGCAGCCTCCTACAGCGCCCCCGCCTCCGAGGTGAGTATACCTTTCCCTGTCCCCTGAAGGAGTGAGAAGCCACTCCCACAACACCGCGTCGCTAACACCCTCGCTGTCAGCGTTGTGTTGCTGTCACGTTCGCTACAACCTTATTTCCTCCTCAGGCGCCGCCCAAGTACGACTACAACTACGCCGTCAAGGATGAGTACTCCGGCAACGACTTCGGTGCCCAGGAGGCCCGCGACGGCTACGACACCCAGGATCCTACTACGTGCAGCTGCCCGACGGCCGCCTGCAGAAGGTCACCTACACCGTCAACGGCGACTCAGGCTTCGTGGCCGACGTGACCTACGAGGGGGAGACCCAGTACCCCCAGGAGAGCTACGCCCCCGCCCCAAAACCCTCCTACGTCCCAGCACCAGCGCCTTCTTACAAGCCAGCGCCAGCCCCGCCAGCCTACCAGTGACCACCCCACACGAGGCACTGAGAGTGACCCCTCACTATGTATTGTCACACAGAAACGAATATCACGTACATGAATAAAGGAATTTCATAATTGTAGCCTTTTTTACTCCATGAAGGAAAGACATTTGGGACATGGAGTAGAATGGTAAACACAGGAAATCAAATTGTGTGAAGAACAATAAACTGTAGTTGATAAAAAAAAATCATCGATTTCAAAGGAAACCACCATGAACGAAATGGCAATTCATTTTTCTCCGAAAAGAAGGTATACATATCGCAAAATTTTATTGATTTTGTTTTAACCAAACGATTAATTCATCCGTAAAGCAATTCCATGGGTACGTAAATATATCACAAATGATTAGACTTTAAGGTACAACTGTGATACTAACCCAGACCACCACACAACTCCAACACAGAACTCTTCACACCACTGCAGAGACCATATTCTGTAACGCTCCCTCGCCACACCATGACCACTTTCAAGGCGATATAGTCTAAATTACATGCCAATTTTAATTTTTTTTATTTTACCCAAATACTAGCAAGATCCAAACACAATTAAGAGAACAATCACTCGCGAGAACTAAGCATATAATCTGTTACCGTTACCTGTTGTGGCCTGAGAGCAAAGCGTTTCAGAATACTGTCCCAAAACTGTAACGTGCTTGTACTCACTGTGGCACTATCCGCTGCTCGCCTCGGCCTTACCCGCCCTCTTGTGACCAATGCACAGCTCTGCACCTGCAGAGGAACACAAATCTGAACTAATGAGTACAAAATAAATGGACTAATGAATTATATGTCTTAAGTATATTAGTGCACGTGATTCCGAGAGAGAGAGAGAGAGAGCGAGAGAGAGAGAGAGAGAGAGAGAGAGAGAGAGAGAGAGAGAGTGTGTGTGTGTGTGTGTGTGTGTGTGTGTGTGTGTGTGTGTGTGTGTGTGTGTGTGTGTGTGAGTGTGAGTATCTTTCCTCTCCCTTTCTCTCTCTCTCTCTCTCTCTCTCTCTCTCTCTCTCTCTCTCTCTCTCTCTCTCTCTCTCTCTCTCTCTCTCTCTCTCTCTCTCTCTCTCTCTCTCTCTCTCTCTCTCTCTCTCTCTCTCTCTCTCTCTATATATATATATATATATATATATATATATATATATATATATATATATATATATATATATATATATATATATATATATATATATATATATATATATATATATATATATATATATATATATATATATATATATATATATATATATATATATATATATATATATATATATATATATATATATATATATATATATATATATATATATATATATATATATATATATATATATATATATATATATATATATATATATATATATATATATATATATATATATATATATATATATATATATATATATATATATATATATATATATATATATATATATATATATATATATATATATATATATATATATATATATATATATATATATATATATATATATATATATATATATATATATATATATATATATATATATATATATATATATATATATATATATATATATATATATATATATATATATATATATATATATATATATATATATATATATATATATATATATATATATATATATATATATATATATATATATATATATATATATATATATATATATATATATATATATATATATATATATATATATATATATATATATATATATATATATATATATATATATATATATATATATATATATATATATATATATATATATATATATATATATATATATATATATATATATATATATATATATATATATATATATATATATATATATATATATATATATATATATATATATATATATATATATATATATATATATATATATATATATATATATATATATATATATATATATATATATATATATATATATATATATATATATATATATATATATATATATATATATATATATATATATATATATATATATATATATATATATATATATATATATATATATATATATATATATATATATATATATATATATATATATATATATATATATATATATATATATATATATATATATATATATATATATATATATATATATATATATATATATATATATATATATATATATATATATATATATATATATATATATATATATATATATATATATATATATATATATATATATATATATATATATATATATATATATATATATATATATATATATATATATATATATATATATATATATATATATATATATATATATATATATATATATATATATATATATATATATATATATATATATATATATATATATATATATATATATATATATATATATATATATATATATATATATATATATATATATATATATATATATATATATATATATATATATATATATATATATATATATATATATATATATATATATATATATATATATATATATATATATATATATATATATATATATATATATATATATATATATATATATATATATATATATATATATATATATATATATATATATATATATATATATATATATATATATATATATATATATATATATATATATATATATATATATATATATATATATATATATATATATATATATATATATATATATATATATATATATATATATATATATATATATATATATATATATATATATATATATATATATATATATATATATATATATATATATATATATATATATATATATATATATATATATATATATATATATATATATATATATATATATATATATATATATATATATATATATATATATATATATATATATATATATATATATATATATATATATATATATATATATATATATATATATATATATATATATATATATATATATATATATATATATATATATATATATATATATATATATATATATATATATATATATATATATATATATATATATATATATATATATATATATATATATATATATATATATATATATATATATATATATATATATATATATATATATATATATATATATATATATATATATATATATATATATATATATATATATATATATATATATATATATATATATATATATATATATATATATATATATATATATATATATATATATATATATATATATATATATATATATATATATATATATATATATATATATATATATATATATATATATATATATATATATATATATATATATATATACATATATATATATATATATATATATATATATATATATATATATATATATATATATATATATATATATATATATATATATATATAAATCTCAAAGAAATACTCATACACACACACACACACACACACACACACACACACACACACACACACACACACACACACACACACACAAGCCCTTCATGCAGTGACAATGACCTCCACCGTCACTACCATCACCACCATCACCACCACCACCACCACCATCCCTGCTACATATTCTGAAAAGTCACGCCATAATTTTCAAGTTGAGGCAAATTCACTTCTTCATAACATAATGCAAGCAGAGGCCGAGCTTTCTCCTGACGGCGCGAGGGGAGACTTCACCAATTCACCTTCAATTTACTTGTCGAGGACACCACCGGGGATATAAAGACTACGGAGCCCCCAGCAAGCAACCCGTGACTCCCAGACGCCCTTAGCACCATGCAACCACAGGTGATATTGTAGTGCTTAAGAGGAAGTGTTGGGGGCTGGCTGTGACTCAGATACTTGTGTTTTGTCGGTGTTGGTTCAGCTGGTCGTGTACTTTGAGTGGTTAGGTGTGAGGAGTGGTCGGAAAGAGAGGATAAGGGTGAAAATCAGGTATGAAAAGGGAATAAGAGAGAGAGGAGAGAGAGAGAGAGAGAGAGAGAGAGAGAGAGAGGAGAGAGAGAGAGAGAGAGAGAGAGAGAGAGAGAGAGAGAGAGAGAGAGAGAGAGAGAGAGAGAGAGAGAGAGAGAGAGAGAGAGAGAGAGAGAGAGAGAGAGAGAGAGAGAGAGAGAGAGAGAGAGAGAGAGAGAGAGAGAGAAGAGGGGATGAGGGGAAATGCAAGACGATGCAAACCAGTGGATAAACAGATAGACAAACTGAATGACAAATATGCAGATAAGACTCTAAAATTCACAGAGAGACGGATGGAAGGAACCACGGATAAAAGATAATAAAGACAACCACAGGCAGTCAGACACATCTACACTGACTGACTTCTGACGCCATCAGAAGACTAACGGCGCCAGATAAACTCCCATCAAGATACTGCCGTGAACAATTACTGAACACAGCGAGAGGACCACCTTATTAGCAGCCACTCAACCCTCAGAACCCAGGACAGCTTCATACACTTGCGATCAAAGAGCAGTGAGTGTATCTAGAAATCGTGTCCTCATATAAGCCTTTCCTGCTCTGGTCACATACAACAGTAGAGAGCAGAAGGAAATACAACAATGATAACAAAACAACCTCCAGCAAGCGACTTCTGTACCATATGAGTCACGTCTGCCGCCCGTCTGAAGCGCTCCACGGACGTTCATAGTAGTATACAATTTCATACTTTTGGAGAGTTTGGTTGTGCATGTTCGGGTAAATGTACCAGACTTTCTTTGATTTCCGAACTACGATTTTGCTGTATGAAAATAAATGTATGAAGTGAGTTTAAGGCAGACAGGTAGAGATAAACGAAAGGACGTCAAGATAAATAGACAGGCAGATACAGACAGACAGATAGACAGATTGACAGATACAGGCACACAGACTCTTCGAAGTTCAATGAAGAAAATAATTGTTTTAGTTACCTATTCGCCTTAACGTGCAGATTATTAAGTGCACGTCCGTTGCTTTCTTAAGCATTACCTTTATCAGTCTGCCAATGATTTTAAATAACGGCAAATGGATGTTGTCATATCTAATGACTTGTGCACTTCCCTTTACGCTTCTCCTCCTCCTCCTCCTCCTTGTCTTCCATCCTCATACATCACACTGGCCCGGCAGCGGCCAGTGTGTAGCGGTGGCACGCGTGCTGAACACACCGCGGGATAGTTGTCTCAGTATAAGGTTGAGCTGTTGATGGGTGGTGGTGGTGGTGGTGGTGGTGACAAAGAAAAGATCATCCCTTCCATGCGGTACTATTGTCATTACTACTATTGTTTCCACTGCTACTGGACAACTCTTGCTGGTTCTATAAATAATGTGTAATATGAACAGGAACAGTCCTCAAATTAGTAACAGTTCAATTACGTATTATATATATATATATATATATATATATATATATATATATATATATATATATATATATATATATATATATATATATATATATATATATATATATATATATAGCTATAGCCTTACCCTCTGCCCCTCACCTTCCCACTTACATTCACCCTCTCCCTCACCATCTCAAAATCCCCCACCGGCAGACTCTCCTGGTACTCCTCCTGACGACGGCCGCCCTCGCCCGCCCTGACTACGCCTACGACGCCCCGTCTTCACCTCCGGATCTGTACGGCGTCCCTGCCTATCCCACCACGCCCTCACCTCTGTACGGCGCACCTGTGCATTCCACTACACCGTCACATCTGTACGACACTCCTGCACACACCGCCACTCAGCGTCCTCTCCACCGGGCTTCATCCCGGACCTCTTCCTCATTCAACGCTGCCGCCCTCACCTCATCCTCACCTGGCGCCGCCTCCTTCCCCTCCGCCTCTTCCAACACTGCTCCCTCACGCAGATTCAGGCCATCCCGCCCCTCCTCCTCCAGCAGCTCTCCCTCCCGGGCCTCCAGGCCGTCCCGTCCCTCCTCCTCCTCCTCCTCCCAGGACACCGGCTACTCCTACAATGCCCCCTCAGATGCCGGCTACTCCTACACGGAGCCCCGCCAGGTAAGGGCGCCCTGCGCTGCTGCTCGTCTGTCACACCCCGCGCTGCTGTTGTTCCCGCCACACTAATCCATCCCCTTCCCCCCCTACCTCTCCCTCACAGGGCCCCGCACAGTACGACACCCAGTATGTCGTCAGTGACGCCGAGTTCGGCACCAACTTCGGGCAGCAGGAGAGCCGCGACGGGGACGATGTGAGCGGCACCTACTACGTGCAGCTTCCCGACGGCCGCCTGCAGGTGGTCACCTACACCGTCAGCGCCGAGACCGGCTACGTGGCCGAGGTCACCTATGAGGGGCAGACAACCACGGCGGCCCCGACCTACGCCGCCCCCCCTTCCACCTACGGCCAGCCCTCCTCAGACTACGGCGTCCCGTCCTCAGACTACGGCGTGCCCTCCTCGGGCTGAGACTCAACTATTTATTCAGGCATGAACGGCGCCACTATTTATGTGTACAGTGTATTAGTTCCTCAGTCCATCGAAGATAATAAAGTCAAAGTTACGTAACATGAGTTTCTCTGAGATCAATTCACTATTTGGCGTCATGACTTGTTACCCACCCACCACCCACCCTCACTCACCACCTCACCCTTGTTCTCCGTAAGCAACCTCATCTCTCTCTCTCTCTCTCTCTCTCTCTCTCTCTCTCTCTCTCTCTCTCTCTCTCTCTTTGTAGCACTGGTCTGGCATGAATAACTACGTTCATCTTCACCACCACAAAAGACTAACCTGCAGTAGAAATTCCTTCTTGAGGTGTACTGACGAGCGAACACTACAAAACACAAACACGACACACAAACAGCAAAAAGTTAATTAGTTGACATGAGTTTGCCATGAGAAAAAATTTTCATGTACCTCACGGGTACTTCACCAGCAGCGCGCCACATTGTCACCGCGTGATCACTGATTACTCGCGCATACTCAGTGCCTGTCCCGACTCCCGATGTCTCGACTCTGGGTCAGGTGGCTCGTGCACTGCGAATATTTCAGTGGATATACATGAAAGAACCAGATAATTATAGGTGATAACGCGGAGAAATAATAGAGAATTAAAGATAAAAGCATGGGAAAGAACAAGAGATAAACTAATATAGAAAAAAGCTAAAAATATGATCTCCCTTCTTCTCCACCTCCTCCTCTTCATTTTCCATAACCAAAGCAAATACTATAGAGAAGTGAAGATCGAAGCAAGAGAGAGCATGACATTTTTTTTCCTTTTCTCTAATAACATAAGATCATACGAAAATAAGGGAAGCTGCAAGAAACCGCCAGTCCCTGTATAACCTAACTTAACATAACCTAACTGGCAGTCTCTGTATAATACCTGTCCATTTCCACGCATCATCTGTAGGAATATTAGTTAGATAGCAAGGTAGGGAAACACTTAACACTATACTAATACACATATTATACATTCTCATACATCTGGCAGCCACACCTACCCACAATCCTCAGAAGGTTTTGCACCCAGACCGAGGAGAGGACACACACATCGAGTTAGCCAGGATTGTTTTGTCACCTGTAGCCGGTTAAAGAACAATACACGTGACTGTCTCCTGGACTTTATTTCAAGCCCTGTGATACTGACAGCTCCACTAACATACGCGGATTTTATTTAGGGCTCTGTGATATCCCATCTGCATGGCCCAGAACATGGCGCAGTGAACAGCCCACAACATCATCCTCATCCGTAAATTCATCCAATCTAAATCAATATGCTTAACATCATCTACACACCCCCAAAAACACCCTGCAATATAATCCTACCGTTCATCCTTAGACCTCCACCCTCGAGCCACTCCACTCCTCTCTCGTGTGGCTAACAGTAACATCTCCCTCTTTCCTTTCACCCATGACAGTCGATGCCCGTTAAGTACACAATGCTCCCTGGATATTATTGGTTAGGTGAAACAGGAGCTATGAATTCGTGTTTGGTATCTATGCACTGTGTTATGTAAAGGCACTGTGATTAAGTTCCTATGTCTGGTAGAATGTTTTTGATATGAGGTGATAGGAAGTGAGAAGAGGTTAAGAATAGGTAAGAGGAGTTAACAAGAGTTGATATAAGTTGATACATGGAGTTAAAAAGTGAGAGGTAGTGATCTGAGTTAACATAAGGGAGATAAGGTGATAGAAAGTGATATGACAGGAAGTCCTATGCTATGAGGATAAGACGAGGTAACAAGAAGTGATTTGAAGTGACATGTAGCGATTCAAGGTGATGAAAGGTAACAAATAAATATACAATGACATGATGTATTGTTTTCTCTCCCCCAGAATGTGACAGAACCTTACTTTCCTAACACGAACATAGTGACAGTCCCCAAAGATCACTCAGGGGAAAGACTTAAGTGTAAAGTGTGGCCTGACCTCCTACAGACAGACACTTCCGGATGGCGGCAAGAAAACGAAAGTATGTTTATGACGTGCATCTTTTTTCCTTTTCTTTTTTTTTATCATAGAAAATACAAAGTTGTGTGAATGAGAGCAGAAGGTGGCCGCGAGAAGGACGGAGGCGAGGTGTGAATGACGCCGCCACTAATACCACCGCCAAGATATTTATGGTTCTAAAGGTCTGCTGCTGTTTGTTAGCCTTCTTATCTTGCGCATTATGTAAAAAAAACAACATGAAAAGGAAGAAATATAGACATGCCTTAGATTGATAAACATCATTGTGATGCTGATGACGATATACTGTGTTTTCAAGACGGTTCCTCCTGTTAATAACCGAGGAATCTTCTTAATCTGTCACTATAGAACCACAAGCTACACATAAAAAAATAGCCACACTTAATTAATTCTTTTCTTTTTAATAGGTGGAGGTGTGAGGCAGAAAAGGTTAATGAAACAGGTGCTTGGTGTGCTGACCACTACACTGCGCTGTATGTGCGTGTGTGTGTGTGTGTGTGTGTGTGTGTGTGTGTGTGTGTGTTTGCTTCTTTTTTTTCATGGAACAGGGGAAAACTGGGTAAAGGGCAACAAAAACTATTAAACAAAAGGCCCACTTACATGAGAGTCCCCGAATAATCCCGAGTGAGTTGGTCAAAAGAATAAGATAAATGATTTAAAACCTTCCTCTTAAGTCAGTTCAGGTTATAGATAGATGGAAACACAGGAGCAGGTAGAGAGTTGCAGTGTGTGTTTGTGTGTGTGTGTGTGTGTGTGTGTGTGTGTGTGTGTAACCATTCTAGTGACCTGTTACACATAAAGCAATATAAAACACATGACTTTCACGGCTACAATGTCATTATCACCACCACCGCTTCGCCAGTCACCTAATGCACCTGAGGAATCTCAACACTTGCCTGAATATCACAGAGAGAACCCGAGGGCAACTTACTGCAGGGCCAATGAGCTTCCTGCAGCAGGAGTATAAGGGCACCCGCAGCTCCTGTCCCGCCACACTCCCCGCCACGCCACGCCGCCATGCACGCTCAGGTGATCCACAGAAGCCACTATTACCTGCACCGCCACCACCGTCATCACCTACATCGCCTCCGCCTGCACCGCCACAGGGAGACTTATAATGGAAATGAAACAGAAAGAAGTTGAGTCATTCTTACTCAGCTGGACTCAGTGTTGCTTTTCGTTGTCTTCTTTGGCCTGCTTTCGTTTGTGTTGTGATGCGATTTAAGTTTGTGATAGTGGTGGTACTGGTACTGGTGGTTGTTGTGGCATTGGTGGTACTTGTCGTTGTGGTGGTATTGGTGGTGGTAGCAGAGGAATTTGTAGTAACCATAACTACGTAGTACAAAACAATTCCGATAACAGTAATAATAACAATGGTAATAATAGTAATGGTAATGATAGCAATAATAGCTAGTAATGTTAAGGATGATAATGCCAATAATAATGATAATAATAATAGAATAATAATAACAAGGATAAAGATAATCATAATAGTAATAATAATAATAATAATAATAATAATAATAATAATAATAATAATAATAATAAAAATGATGATAATAATAAAATAATAATAAAAACAATAACAATAACAATAATAATGATAATAGTAAGGATTTTAAAAACAATAATAAAAATACTAAGCAATAATACAAGCTGTAGGAAGCGGGCAGGTGCAGGCTGCAGGAAAGGCAGCGTTGGTGGTGTTCTCTCTCTTCATGCATCCTTCCTACGCCCCGTGTTGCCTCACACTCCCACACCCTATAGCTGTCTGTCTCATTTAGCCTCAACTTAAGGAGTCCCTTGTGTCCTCCCTCAGGTCACTCTGCTGGTCACCATGGTGGCTGTCGCCCTGGCTCTCCCTGAACACTCCTACGACGTCCCCACCTCCCCGTCCCCCTTGTTTGGTGCCCGGGCACGCCCCGCCACTGCCTCCCGCTCCAGCAGCGCTCCCCTCAGCTTCTCTCCTTCCAACACTGTTCTCTCAGGCGGATTCATACCCTCATCATCCCTCTCCTCCTCCTCCTCCTCCTCCTCCAGTGCCTCTCCCTCCCGCGCCGCCAGGCCGTCCCGTCCCTCCTCCTCCTCCCAGGACGCCGGCTACTCCTACAACGCCCCCCCAGATGCCGGCTACTCCTACACGGAGCCCCGCCAGGTAAGGGCGCCCTGCGCTGCTGCTCGTCTGCCACACCCCGCGCTGCTGTTGTTCCCGCCACACTAATCCACTCCCCTCCACCCAACTCCTCCCTCACAGGGCCCCGCACAGTACGACACCCAGTACGTCGTCAGTGACGCCGAGTTCGGCACTAACTTCGGGCAGCAGGAGAGCCGCGACGGGGACGATGTGAGCGGCACCTACTACGTGCAGCTTCCCGACGGCCGCCTGCAGGTGGTCACCTACACCGTCAGCGCCGAGACCGGCTACGTGGCCGAGGTCACCTATGAGGGGCAGACAACCACGGCGGCCCCGACCTACGCCGCCCCCCCTTCCACCTACGGCCAGCCCTCCTCAGACTACGGCGTCCCGTCCTCAGACTACGGCGTGCCCTCCTCGGGCTGAGACTCAACTATCTATTCAGGCATGAACGCCGCCACTATTTATGTGTACAGTGTATTAGTTCCTCACTCTCCCTGAGAAGTCAATAAAACTTAAGATACGTGACGCTGAGTTACACTGACACCAGTTGCCTGCCTCGCGGAGGTCTTCATTTCGATCGCCGCCTCTGCCACGCCTTTCCCTGTGAGTCACCAGGCGATGTGTAACCAGTGTTGGTGTTTCCTCATTGCAGATACTGGGAATGGAGAGGGAAAGTGTTGCAGGAAAATGAAGACAATCAACAACTAGGTTAATTAGCAACTTAGATAAACAAATGAAAGAATAATAGGCATAGTAAATGTGTGTGTGTGTGTGTGTGTGTGTGTGTGTGTGTGTGTGTGTGTGTGTGTGTGTGTGTGTGTGTGTGTGTGTGTGCGCGCGTTTGTGTGTATATGCAATACTATGTGAATCTAGTCAACATCACCAGAAATGAAAGTTTATCTTTTGCCTTCCAGCGAGCCCTATCTTTCATTCTAATCACAATTCCATCCACTCTCCCATACCTACACGCGCCTGCTCCTTCATTCCACTTACCCTGCCACATCACACCTTTCAGCGCCACCCCTACAACCTCGAAGGGTAGGTGAATACATCGCCCTTCTGCTCACCAAACTGGACGCAGCTCTTTCTTGCCACTTCAACCGATGGCAATTTTTAGTCACCTTACTATACATCACCCTGGACAGCGCAAATCAAACGTCGACTTAACCAATTCAGAACAAAGACTCGTTTTCATGTTAATTTTGATTACTATTTAGTGTTTCCTACAGCTTCAGAAACTCTTGTGGGGGATTAAATTAGTAAAGACTATAACCATTAATGTTTCTGCCTCCATAGATCTTTCCTAATGTAAATAAAATCGTCTAATCATACCCGAAAATCATGGTGAAAGTTGCGTCTCAGTATTAAAGGGGTTAAGGAATAGCAATGAAAAAAAAAAACAACATCAGACACCTCGTACGTAAACTTGGCGAAAGGTACGACAGCCTGCAGGTCTCCACGTCATCGCAGCGTGACCTAGGAAGGGAGATGCAACAGTTTCCCCAGGCATCCCCGCGGCAAAGTGAAAAACACAACGCGGTGCGCGACGCAGTGTGTTGCTATTAATGTACTTGCGGCACTGACTTTATTTGTTTATCGATTTGATGTTGAAAAATACATAATGGATTGTAATTATACCTTGTCAACTAATCCAAAACAACACAGTATGATGGCCGTGATGCAACAAGATTAGACAGATCTCTTGTCAGAATAAGCCAAAGTAAAGTTCAGAACCAGCTGATAAAATGGTTTGAATCTTATCCAGATTAGCCGTGGTCCGAATAAACCTCTATTTACCTCCCAATCTTCCTTCTTGTCTCTTCTCTTATCATGCCTTCACCATCCCAATCAAGTCCTTCACAAGCAGGCTATTTATCTCCTACGTGTTCCCTCGCTTCACCCGCTAGGACAAACTGTCACCTGCATCTTCACCTCTCAACATGACTAAGCACATCATTTCAATTACAAACACTGAAAGCATGTCTCCTTTTACGAGTACAGCACCCATAAGCATTCTCTTGATCGTCCTCTTTTTTCTCCTGCCAGGTAGATCGATCTCCGGCATCCTCCTCTCTATACACTCCTCGTTTCTCCTCTTCACTTGCTTGTTTCCCTACACGTTTCATTGTCAGTGTTAAAGCTACACAGGTACGTCATTTAGTACGAGGAGGCAATGACCCTGACCGGCCAGTGAAGCGCCGCAGGGCTGTCATTGACTGTGCTTGTCTGCTTGTCATCGTCTCAATAAATATCAAGGGAGAGGAATGGTGTCATTTCCGAACATTTCTAAGATGAGTCTGCTATGTGGTTCAAAGGAACATTACTCAATGTGGAAGTTCACGACAACAAGGACGCAGCGCAGTGTCATCTGTTGCTGCTACTATTACCACTACTGATAAGAATGCAATATCTATCTAATATTACTACTAATGATAGTAAAAATATGATATCTTTTTATGTATCTATATGTATATGTATATATATATATATATATATATATATATATATATATATATATATATATATATATATATATATATATATATATATATATATATATATATATATATATATATATATATATATATATATATATATATATATATATATATATATATATATATATATATATATATATATATATAGTAGAGTGTAGCTCCGCCAAAGTGTAAAATACTGAGGTTGAAGAAAAGCCGCAGTAAAATCACCATTTTCTATTTAAACTCTTGTGAGGACAAATGTAACCCCATTAACACATAAAGAAGCTTGACCATTTGCCTCGCCGCTTTCCAGGATTCGAACCCGAACCCTCTCGGTTGTGTGTGTGTGTGTGTGTGTGTGTGTGTGTGTGTGTGTGTGTGTGTGTGTGTGTGTGTGTGTGTGTGTGTGTGTGTGTGTGTGTGTGTGTGTGTGTGTGTGTGTGTGCGCGCGTGTGTGTGTGTGTGTGTGTGTGTGTGTGTGTGTGTGTGTGTCTTGTTTTTAATCGATAGTAAAAGGGATGGACTCGGGGAAAAAAAATCTTAATTTTAGATAGAGAGAAAATAATTCCTCGTAGAGAGATGAGTTTCAAGTGAGAAAACCAATTGAAATCTAAGGATCACGTCACACTCCGTCCTTAAAACACCACACGGCATGAGAATGAAGAGAAGCACATATAAGGAAAGACTTCCACAACACACGTTAATAATATCAAGCACGAGTGAGAAGCGTCACCTTGAGTTACTTACGTGAAGTTCAGCAGCTTTCAGGCTTTCACACACACACACACACACACACACACACACACACACACACACACACACACACACACACACACACACACACACACACACACACAATCTCAGCACAGTAATGACGTAGTACAAGAAGGGACGCCAGCAACCACACGTCCCACTGGCGGGGTGTGAAGACCAGCCTCAGGCAAAGCAATTCGTCCTATACCGCAACACGAGCCGCGCTGAACCTTGGAAAGCGATTTTAAAATGTCTGTGTCTCATCTTGATTGTACTTCTCCTCGCAGACTCTGGTGGATGTTACGGGGATCTCCAAGGCTTTGTTTATTCTTCTCTTTTCCTATTGGTCGATTAGTTGATTTTAGTATCGCTTCTTGTTCTCTTTTCATGATTCTAGTGATGTTTTAGCCGGATCTGCAGGAAGTTATTAGTTTTCAAGTGCTTTCATGATTTCTGAGGTAGTTTGACAGGTATCAGCAATGGACACTATAATTTTTAAAGTTGCATTTTATATATAATTATAATGATAGGTTTATGTGGAATACTATAACATTTTTTTTTTTTACGTATGTGCATTTCCAGTTACGTTCCCTTGATTTAAGAGATAGTTTCCTAGGGACTAGTGGAATGTACTAATTTCTAAGGGTACTTCCACTATTCCGGCAGCTTATCTAACTGATATAATGCTTGGTTGACAGGTGGATTTACTGACTGTTTGACTGACTGACTCATTACTTGGTTGGTTCCTTCATTCAGTAAATTTGAACAAGTCTCCACATCCTTTAACCCCTTCAGTACTATAACGCGTTTCTATTTTCATTCTGCTTACTATTAGGTGATTTTATACAACTTCACAATGTCATGTAGGGGATTAGAATAGTGAAGACTCTGAACATTAATCCTCTGACATCCATAGACTCCTCATAATGTCGATAAAATGGTCTAATCATCCACAAATCTCAATGTGAAAATGTCCCTGTATTGAAGGGGTTAACAACTAAGTATGGCATGATATCACTAATGAAGAAACAAATGTCAACACTTCCAACGGTGTGGCATCACTGTTGAATGTATTGACATCAAACTATGACACTTTAACACAATGATATTTAACTTTCGTACATATTATCATATTATCGTGCTATGCTTTACACTCACATGTGACATTTCATAATTATTCCCAGTGAGGTCTATTCAAGGGATGCTGTGAACTTATCATTAAAACCAGCTGTAACCACACTGAACGTTTCTCTTTTTGTCTCACAGCGAACTTATCATTAAAGCCATTTAGCTGTCACTTCATTGAACGTTTCTCTTTGTGCCTCACAGCACAAGGAGGCAGTTACGGGCTGCCCTCTAAACACAACTCTTTTCCTTCACACAAAACTACATGCATCTACACACACATACTTTCTTCCCTCAAGATTTAGAATTGAAAAAAAAAAAAAGACTCCTATACCAGCCAAGGTGTTCCCGTTTTATTTCCACTTTTTTAGGGACTGGCACCTCAGTGGGCACATTTTTTTTTTTACCCTTAACCGATTGTCCGTCTTACGTAAAAAAAAAAAAAAATATCCTTAACATCTTACTCTCCTTCCATAATGTCGTTCTAAATTTTACATTAGCTTAACTTTGCTGTTATGTATACAATCTAACACAACAATATTCTGCTTTCATATATAACTGTCATATTAACGTTTTATTCTTTCCTCTCACACATCTTAACATCTTATTTTCTACATTGTCGTACTAAGTTTTACCTTTAAACTCTATT
>NC_059264.1:11357834-11372834 GCF_017591435.1 Portunus trituberculatus
GTGTGTGTGTGTGTGTGTGTGTGTGTGTGTGTGTGTGTGTGTGTGTGTGTGTGTGTGTGTGTGTGTGTGCGTGATTTTCCCTCCATCTATCTTTCTGTCAATGTCCGTCTTTTTGTGAATGTGTGTACGTCTATGTATGTCTTCGTATATCTGTCTTTCGAATACTACACCTTTCTACCAATATGTGTTATGTTTGACTGTCTGCCTGTCTGTATGTATGTGCCTTTTTTTTGTCTGTAGAACTTAATATATGTCTCTTTCTACTTGTCTATCTTTTTGCATCTAATTATTTTCTTCTGTTTTTATTTTTTTTATACAACCTGTTTATTTTTGTATTAATATTTGTCTGTCTACCTAATTAATTTTTTTCTTGTCCTTCTTCTCCTCCATTTTACCTTGTTAGTACTCTTTTCTGGCAAATCATCATCACTGCCACCATTATCATCATCTTCTTCACCATCATTACCATTGTCGTATTTATCAGTCAGTGTTATTATGGAGCGAAATCTTCACTAACATCACCATCACCATCGTTATTCCACCAATGTCATCACCATCATTTTTCACTGTCATAAATTTTTCCTTCAACTTAACATCAAAATCCTTGAATAAATAAATCAGTCATTTAATTAATACATCTTCATTACCAGCATCACCATTACCATTATCACAACTCTCATCACCTCGAACTATTTAAACCAATCAGACAGTTAGTCCATCATTTAAACACACAATACTTTCATTAACTCCTTCAGCACTGGAAGATATTTTTACCATGAGTTTTGGGTGTGATTAGACGATTTTATTGAAATTAAGAAGGATCTATGGAGGTCACAAGGTTAATGGCCAGAATCTTCACTAGTTTAATCCCCACATAAATTTCTCAAGCTGTATAAAATTACCAAATACTAACCAGAATGAATATGGAAACGTGTCTTTGTACTGAAGGGTTTAGTTAATACCATCACCGCCACCACCACCACCACCACCACTACACAGACTCTCTAATACCAGCGCAGTCTTAATATTCCCAGTCATTATTTCTTCTCATATAATTCAAGGGAGAAAGTCAACCAGCCACTCAATCACTGTGCAATTTCACTGTGCTATTTACTTATAGGTTTCCCATGAATATTTTTACTGCACCTCATTATCTGGTTCAGTCTTTCCCAACCTGGGGCGCTAATGGAGACGAGAGAGAGAGAGAGAGAGAGAGAGAGAGAGAGAGAGAGAGAGAGAGAGAGAGAGAGAGAGAGAGAGAGAGAGAGAGAGAGAGAGAATGGGATCTGATGGTGAGAGAAAACATTATATCATTATACGAAAGCTTTTATTTTCCTTCATTCTGTTTCCCGTATTTCTAAATATAAATAAATAAGAAAATAGTCAAAGTGAGAGAAAAATACCTATAATCCTCTGTCTTTCGTTCACGGTAGTCTATCTAACTTGTCTTACTTGTAGAAGAAAAGAGAGAGACAATGATCAAAATAGAAAATACTAAATCAATTCCATATTTTCTTCAGAATTTGAGGTCATTGTGAATGATTTAGTGTCATTCGTTAACGCCACCAAGTAGAAAAGCTACCTCATAATATTCTCCAAAATTTCACTGTCTCATCTCGATCACTGTTTAACAAGCTGTACTGGAAGATACTGCAGTTTTCAAGGATGTTTCCATTATTACAGTGATAGTCTTACAAGGACTCTACAACTCCAACAGGATGTAATGGAGGTAACTAATGTTCTCAAGGGTAATTTCATGCTTGTAGTAATAGATGAACAAGGAATCTACACCTTGATAGACCTCCACTGGGATTTTCATGGAAAGTTTCTCGGTCGTATTAATAGTTTTACAAGGTTTCTACATTACTAATAGTTTGTAATAGAACGCAGTATATGTCATGGTTTGAATAACAGCTTTAACAACTGCTTGGCATCTTCAATAGAATATACTGGAAGGTATTCACTAGGGAGGGTTTTCAAGCATGCATTTATAATTAAGCACCTTCAATAAATTCTTCTTCGAGATAGTGTGGCTCTCAAGGATGGTTTCATGACTTAACTGATTTTTTCATTTTTTTTTATTTATATCAAGTGAACTTTTCACGGGAATTTATGGACTAAAGGGGATACTTTTTAGGGTACCTCCTATCTCAAAGCCCACCCGCTAGGATACCGTTGCCCCAAGTGAGGAAACCCAACCTACACTCGGACCGTGGACAGGATTCGAACCCGTGCGCTTGGAGACCCCTCGGACCCCAAAGCGCGCATGGTTCCACTGTACCACGGCGGCCCTAACTATTCAGATGAAGAATATCCATGTAACAAAAATAAAAAGACAATTTAATAATCTCTGTGGTGTCTGAATGCTGGAATAAAAATAAAAAAAAGTTAAAAATACAAAAATGAAAACAGGTTACAATATAGTGGTGATCAAAAGGTGAATAACATTTTGCATTCACTTCCATTGTACTTATTGTTTTCGTCCATGCTGAAGTCCATTTTGCTTTACGTAGGAGGAGCTGTGGTCTAGGGCAACACAGCATGGAAATAGAAAGGCTAACTAAAAGTGCCACTAATTCTAAAGAAGACAGTAAAAAAAAGAAAAAAAAGAAAATAAGGCCAAACACTACTCAGAGAAGTGCCTTGCTAACGTTATCCTTTCGAAACCAAGGAAGTGGCAGAGTATTGGCAGACAAGAGAGAGAGAGAGAGAGAGAGAGAGAGAGAGAGAGAGAGAGAGAGAGAGAGAGAGAGAGAGAGAGAGAGAGAGAGAGAGAGAGAGAGAGAGAAATAAACATGGTAAAAGGAAAGGAAAAAAAAAGAAAAAAAAGAGAAGTAAAATGTAACTCGAAGAGTCTTGAAATCTCTCCTTTACTGACACACACTTCACAAAACCAAAGAACTGGTGAACTGTTGCCAAATACTTCCTTCTTTGTTTTTTTTTCTTTATATATGACAGGATCTGGTAGAGGGCAAAGAAGAAGAAGAAGAAGAAGAAGAAGAAGAAGAAGAAGAAGAAGAAGAAGAAGAAATAGAAAAAAAGAAGATATAGAAAATAAAACTAAGAAGAAACAGAAAGAAGAAGAAGAAGAAGAAAAAGAAGAAGAAGAAGAAGAAGAAGATCATCAACAGCAACAACAACAACAACAACAACAACAACAACAACAACAACAACAACAACAACAACAACAACAACAACAAAAACAACAAAAAGGAGACCACTAGAAATAATAATAAGATGAAGAAGACCCATAAGAACAATAAGAAGAAAGAAAACAACAACAAGAACAAGAAAAGAACTAGAACACGAACAAGAAAACAAGAACAATAACAAAAATAAGAAAAGTAGAAGAAAAATAGATAAAAGGAAACAATACAAAATACACAAAAAAGCATGAAGATGAAGAAGTAGAAGAAAATAGGTAAATAAGAAACGAGGGGGAAAAATAAAGAAAAGAACCATGAAGATCCAAAAAAAGAACATTGAAAAATTACCAAAAATGAATTGAGTGTCTAGTGGGAAGGAAATAAATACAGTGGTCAAAAATACAGAATCAACTAAACATTTGTCCCTGACTCCAGAAAGCTTCTGCAACACACATACAACACAAGACAAAATAGAAACACACAGGCAACACTCCACTGACAAATTCTAAGTGTGTGTGTGTGTGTGTGTGTGTGTGTGTGTGTGTGTGTGTGTGTGTGTGTGTGTGTGTGTGTGTGTGTGTGTGTGTAAATAATTCCACAGCGTTTAGTGTCTCAAATAGAGAAGTGAAGAACGTGATCCAGGTCTCTCTCTCTCTCTCTCTCTCTCTCTCTCTCTCTCTCTCTCTCTCTCTCTCTCTCTCTCTTGGTTCTACTCGTCTTTCATCATGCCATTTTCTTCGCAGTCAGCCTCCGTTTTCTTTCCTGTTTAGACAAATATAGAGAACGTGGGAGTGATTTGAAAATGGGGGAAAATAAAGTAAAAATAGAAATGAAAAAGGAAGGAAGGAAGAAAGGAAGGAAGGAAGGAAGGAGGAAGAATAATAAAATAACAAGAACAAAGAAAGAAAGGAATGTTTGTAGGTTTTAAAAGGAGGAAATATACAAAAAAAAAAGGAGGAAAGGAAAATATGGAAGAAAATAAGTGAGTTGAAGGAACAGATGTAAGGAAGAAAAGTAAAAAGAAAATTAAAGAATAAGGAAAAGAAAAAGTTGGGAAGATGAAAAATAATATAGATAAGAATGAATAAAAAATCGAAAAAAATAGGAAAGAAAAATACATGAAAGGAAACGAAAAAAGGAAAAAGAAATAATAAACAAATAAGAAAAACACAAAGAGAAGCAAGAGAGAAGAAGAAAAAGAAGTAGCAAAGGAAAATAAGAAAATGCTGGAAAATTACAACCAATCCAATACAAAACGAAAGAATAAAAGGAAAAAAAAAGAAAGAGAAAATAAAAACTATGAAATAATAAAAGAAGAAAATAAAAGTGTGGAAAGTAAATTAAGAAAAAACAAGAAGAGAAAAGAATAAAGTAATTGATTAAACCAAACAAACAAAGTCAATGATTAGGAACGAATGAGAGAAAGTGGAAAGTTTAAATACAAATGAACAGAGAGAGAGAGAGAGAGAGAGAGAGAGAGAGAGAGAGAGAGAGAGAGAGAGAGAGAGAGAGAGAGAGAGAGAGAGAGAGAAAACGGGAACACGCTAACTTTACTATTTTTTAACTGAACTAAAAAGGAAAAAATTACAAATCAAATTTTTTTTTTCTCTGGTTACCTTCATTCACTTGTTCACTTATTCATCTATGATTGATTATTTTCACTCACAGCACTTAAGTAAATAGATGAATAAATATATCATAATGAATATACATACGCTTAAATGCAAAGACAACAAGAATTATTAGAAAAATTTTCCCACTCTCTATGAAGGAATAAAAAGTATCGATTAATTATTGCAGTTTACGAATCAATATGTGTCAAGAGTCTGAAGAGAAAGACGACCTTATGAAAAAAGAAAATGAAATAAGAACTTCACGAGTCACAACAAACTTCTTTCAAAATCCTTTATTCTCCCACAAGGAATATTTTCAAAGACCACAAAGGATATTTTTCGTGTTCTCCTGGTTATCTTGTACACTGATGACGAAGGATCCTTGTTAAACTATTACAGGAATCATATATACCTTCACTCTTGTAAATACAAATAACTTCCTGAGTTATAATTTGACATATGACACCAAAATGTGGTATAAATGATGATGAAACACGAATGACTAACACTTATATATCACAACTCATGACACCATAATGAAACTCTTCGTTCTTCCATGAGTACTCTTTTCAAAGGCCACAGTCATTATATTTCAGGTTCTCACTGCTATCTTCTCTATTGATAATCATGAATCTTTGCTAAAATATCACACGTGCCTTGTAAACTCCATTGAAAATCCCAGCAACTTACGCTAATGTCTGCTGAAAGTTGACATATGACACCGAGACGTCTGAGAGTGCGGCCTATAATGATGCACGAATGACTAGAAATGATGCAGAAAATCCAGACATTACCGTGATTATAAAACTTTACAACGACAGATCAACAGGCCACGGTCGGGAGCTTTTTGAAACACGAAGAGAAGAAAAGCTAGGAAAAAAATTGGAAAGGGAAAAATACTCCCTTGTGTGAAGTGTACTTGTCGAGTTATCAAAAGAAAATAAATAAGAAAAATAAAAAAAGAAATAAGAAAGGAAACATAACAAGGGATATCTCTAGTTTTGGATAATCCTTTTTTAAATTATTCTTTTAGGATTGGAACCTAATTCAGAAATCTTTGTATTTGTATTTTCATGTTTTTTTTTCTTAATTAACCAAACACTATCATATGATAGACCACGAATAAAGTAAAGAAACTAAGCACAATACAAATGATAAAACCGACACTAAATAATATGACAAAAGTGCATCAATTTTAATATACTTCCCTGCCTTCTGTTATTTTTTACCTGAGTTATGAGCAGCAAAATACTTCAAATACCCAAAACTCATTAAAAAAAAAAAAAACATCAAACACAAACATACTGAATAATCACCTTCACTAAAATCAACTAATCAAATTCTCTACATTCTTTTCTTTTTTTTGTTGTAGCGTCGTACTTTGTGACCAGAAGACAAACTTTATCCATTCTCCTCTTCATTCCGTGTCCTTGCCAACATTCCCACAGTGCTCTGAATGCCAGCGAAGGACGGCCAGAGCAGCGGGTGTCTGTTTTCGTTCCTCGGTAATGTGTGAAAAAGTGTTGCAATCAGACTACTAAGGTGAATGTATATGGGAAAGTGTTTAACAGAGTTGTAGTAGTAGTAGTAGTAGTAGTAGTAGTAGTAGTAGTAGTAGTAGTAGTAGTAGTAGTAGTAGTAGTAGTAGTAGTAGTAGTAGTAGTAGTAGTAGTAGCAGCAGTAGTAGTAGTAGTAGTAGTAGTAGTAGTAGTAGTAGTAGTAGTGGTAGTGGTGGTGGTAGTAGTAGTAGTAGTAGCAAAAGTAGTAGTAGTAGTAAAAGAAGTGGTAGTAGTAGTAGTAGTAGTAGCAAAAGTAGTAATAGTAGTAGTAGTAAAAGAAGTGGTAGTAGTAGTAGTAGTAGTAGTAGTAGTAGCAGTAGCAGTAGTACTAGAAATAGTAGAAATTGCATAATAAGAAAAAGAATATAACATACAAATTTAAGAGCAATGAAAACACACCCAAACATATTAAAAAAGAATTAAACAAACCAAATAAGAGGACGGACAGCCGAACAGACAAGCACAACGAACCACAAACACACACACACACACACACACACATAAAAGAGAAAAAAACAGAGAACCCTTCACAACAACAACGAAAATGACAACAACAAGTAAAAAAATGATAGCTACAACAAGTCTGACGCAACGAGAACAATAATAATCTTCACGTCTTCTACGACACACACACACACACACACACACACACACACACACACACACACAGTCGAGTCTTCACTTTCGTAGCAAATATGTCTCGGTGACGAAGGACTCTAGACGCCTCGGGGAAGACATATTAAGGCCTCAACTTCCTATGGTGGCAGTGAAGGGCGGCCCCACCCATCCAACTATTCCATGCACTCCATTCTCCACCTTCCCATCCACCCCCGACCTCCTCTCACCCACCCCGCCTTCCACCCTTCACCTCCTCCCTGTCACTCCTTCGCCACCTCTTCACCTTCACTTCCTGCTCTCCCCCGGCCTCTCCTCATCCCCTCCTAGTCCTTCTCTACAGCTTAGTGCACTCTCCCGTGTCTTTCTCTCTCCCTAATCCATACCAGCTTTTCTCAATACTTTCCGACTCTCTAATATCTCACTTTTCTCTCTATCTTACCCTTTTTATAGTCTAGCATTGTCTATCGTCTCTCATCTCTCTCCCCATCTCTTCCCAGTAGCTTAATACACCTGCTTTTCTCTCTTTCCCCCTTCCAAGCCCCCCGCGATCCGTATTTCACCACTAATACTCCTTTATAGCCCGGTACTCTCCCCAATCTTCACTCCCTTTCCTCCCACGTTCTTTCCCTCTATTCTCAGCACGTTAGGGAAATTGATGTTACTATTGTGGCTTTGCTTTCTTGTATGGCTCCGTTCCGGCCTTCATGTAGCGTGGGTCTGGAGAAGGGGCGTGTGTTTGTGTGCGTGGGAGGGTGCAGCCGGGTGTGGGAGGGTGCAGGGGCCAGTGGGAGGGGTTCATGAGTTAGTGGGAGGGTCCAGTGCAGTATATAACATGTCAGATTCAACATGGAGGCATCAGTTCCATCACACACTCCACCATGGCAGCTAAGGTGAGGACTCGTGAGCAGGTTGTGGTGCTGTGACGAGTAGAAGTGTTTGGTTGGTGAGAGTAGTGTGTTTTGCATTTCTGTGTGGGTTTCTTGAGGTTTCTTGGGAGTTTACTGGGGGTTTCTTTCGTGTTTCTCATCTTTGTAATTGTTTAGTGTTTTTCTTTTTTCTTTATTCTTCTGCTGATCTTTGACGAGGTGAAGTGTTTGGTTAGGTGGTGAGTGTAGTGTGTTTTGCATTTCTATGTGGGTTTCTCAGTTTTTTTTTTTTTTTTGAGGTTTCTTCGGGGTTTCTCTCAATTCTCTTATCTTTGTAACTGTGGAGTGTGTTTTTTTCTTTATTCTTCTGCTGATTTTCTACAACCCTTTAGTGAGTTTCTGGGTTTTTTTTTGTCTGCTTTTTGGGTGTATTTTTCTTTATTTTTCTTTTTTTTAATTGACTAATGGGTTTAAGTTTTTAATGTGGCTTCGTCTCTCTCTCTCTCTCTCTCTCTCTCTCTCTCTCTCTCTCTCTCTCTCTCTCATTTTTTTCTGTTTGATGAATTTTCTTTCCCTCTGTTTTTGTTTTTGTTGTTAATGTTGCTTAATTGTTCGATCATTTTTCTCTTTCTTTCATTATTTTTGTAACTGTTAGATACATTGTCTTTTTTTCTTTTATTCTTATTACTTTTACTTTTCTCTATTTATCTTGCCTTTTTTTTGTGTTCTTGTAACTTTAATGTAATTCCGTTTTCTTTTCATTATATTTTGAGTCATTTGATGAATTTCTCTTTACTTTCTTTTTTTTTCACTGACTTTTTTATTTCTTTCCAGATCGCACTCCTTCTTTCCCTCGTGGCTGTGGCTGTCGCACGCCCCTCCACCACCTACGGCGACCCTACACCGTCCTACCACGCCCCTGCCCATCCCACCCCATCCTACCATGCCCCTGCCCATCCTAGCCCAACCTACGCACCTGCTCACCCTACCCCATCCTACCACGCCCCTGCCCATCCCTCACCGTCCTACCACGCTCCTGCCCCTCCTACCACGCCGCCGAGCAGTACCCTGATGTAAGTGAATGTTTGGAGGTGTCTATTGAGATGCTTGTTTTAAAAGGATTGTTTCTCCGATCAGGATTATTTCTATAGTCAGATCTGCGTGAGAGTTCTTTTTTTCCTGTTGTTGATACAAAATACTTGTTGTCATTAGAAATATGGACTCACCGTTAAAAACCTAGTCATTTACATTACAGTCTATTTGATTACTGGTAAAATCTTAAAAACGCTTGAAAAAAACTCATATTTTCTACTAGAGCATGACAAACTATCAAGAGAATTACGAAAAAAACTTCCAGACTATCAGTAGTAGTATCAAGACACCTGAAAAGAAAATATACATCTCCAGCTACAACACGTAAGGATATAACTAGAACTATAAAAGCACCCTTGAAAACCCCAATAACTTACATTAAAACACGTCAAAGTATAATCATCCTTACGAAAATACTCTTGAAAGCCCCCCATTCACTTCCAGAAGAGGTAGTAGCAGTCGACACAGTGAAAACATTGAATCTCCAGTGCCATGACGCGTTTCCATATTCATTCCGCTTACTATATGGTGATTTTATACAGCTTCAGAAACTTATGTGGGGATTAGAATAGTGAAGACTGTGGCCATCAATCATCTGACTTCCATAGACCCTCCCTAATGTAAATAAAATCCTCTAATCATAACTAAAACACATGGTAAATAGACGTCCTAGTACAGAATATGTTAGGAATCCAGGCTTAAGACACCTATCAAGCAAATGTCTTTCTCCCTTCCCTTTCAGGTCCCACCCCAGTACAGCAGCAACTACGCCGTGAAGGACGACTACTCCGGCAATGACTTCGCTGCCACTGAGTCTCGCGACGGCTACAACACCCAGGGCTCCTACCAAGTGCTGCTCCCCGACGGCCGCCTGCAGACCGTCACTTACTACGTGGACGGTGACTCAGGCTTCGTCGCCGAGGTGTCTTATGAAGGAGAAGCTCAGTACCCAGAGACTTATGGCCACGCTCCTGCTCCTTCCTACGGCCACGCTCCTGCTCCTTCCTATGGCCACTCCCCAGCCCCATCCTACGGTCACTCCCCAGCCCCATCCTACACTCCTGCCCCTGCCTATTCCCCCGCCCCCTCCTACCACGCGTAATGTCCTAATTTAGCGACCAATATCTCTCTAGTGCCTTTCCCCGGACCCATCCCCGACACTCTTCTCCACCTGCCATGTACATATTCCTGTATTTAATTGACTGAACACGAACCGCAAATATATAAACTGGATCCATGATTTGTGAGTTTTTCTTGTCTTTTCTTGTGTTTGGTTTCTTATTTGGTGTGTTTTTCGTGGGTATTATATATTCATTTTTTCTTGAGTCTTCTGATCTGCTAATAATCTTACTGGGTATTGCAGTTTTAAGCCTTCCAGTGCAATACATAGTAACTTACATGATGAAATACTATAGAAATCATAAAAGCAATTACTAGATAGGGAAAAAAAATTAAAGGGATAAAGTTTTCCTGCTTTTAACCGATATAATGCGTAAAGGTGACTGGGAAACTAAAGAAATGTCTCGACTACTCTGTCATAAGGGAAAGATGTAACATATAACAATGAAACAAATAAATAGACGTACTAAATAAAAGAAAAAATATTTATAGGAATAGTTTGAATTTCTAATCGTTCAAATGACCGGGAAATATTTTTAACAGTCTCTCATAAAAGAAGATATATTCCAAATTATAACAGAAGGAATTAAAGATCCATGAACTTCAATCTTACAGAACATCCAGGCAACCTCTTGAAACTTATAAGAACAATCTATTGTAATTCAGAATAGGGTAAACTTTGACACGTTTCAATCTAAGAACAGTTAGACACAATACAATGCACACTGACGTTAAGAAAGTAGCCATAAGACTTAATAAATCCATTTAACATTAACCCTAAGTTGGAATAGATAAATGTTACTGAATTCAAAGCGTTGACACAGGAAAGACCCCAGAGTGTTGTCTTAATTGAATTTTGACCACGACTCTGCGTATGAATCAATATAAAAAAGTAGACAAACATGCTATAAAAACTTCATGTGATTTAAAACAGACAAACACGCTAAATAAAATGAAAATAAATGTTGTTTTTATTTATGTATAACCACAATTGTACATACCATTGCCAAAAATATTCCTTCCTGCTCTCAAGATCTTCTATGTTAAGATTTTTTTCGTGATTAATATTTGCATTTTAATAATCTTCAGCACTTGTGCTTAACAAACTATCTATCCATTTATCTATCTATCAATTTATCTATTCGTTTATCTACTACCTTTCCATTTATCTACCTCACTCTCTATCCACCCATATTACTATTTATTCATCTATGAGTATTTGATGCCCATAATTTTACGCCTTTAGTGTTTTCAAGTATGGTGATTTTATTTTCTTTATTCTAGGGTGAGTGTTTTTCATCAGAGTTGCATCTTTTCTTGGTTTTTCATTTTTTTCAGTGTTTTATTCCGTTGAATGATTCTCTCTCTCTCTCTCTCTCTCTCTCTCTCTCTCTCTCTCTTTCCGTTGAACATACATTTGTTTTGTTATCGAGAGAGAGAGAGAGAGAGAGAGAGAGAGAGAGAGAGAGAGAGAGAGAGAGAGAGAGAGAGAGAGAGAGAGAGAGAGAGAGAGAGAGAGAGAGAGAGAGAGAGAGAGAGAGAGAGAGAGAGAGAGAGAGAGAGAGACAAGATACAAAATATAAGAGGTTTATTGGCCTTTAGAAAAGACAGTTACATATAAACATATACAATTTTAGAGCGTATGGTCCGATAAGCCGAAGCTTTACTACGGACCAATTACTATTTGTATGTTGAGCAGGAGTATGTGTTGTGAGTCAGCTATCAAAATATGAAATTTTAGAAAGTCAAGATAATTTATACTAATGTATACTAATGATGATACCATTAGTAACACTATCACACACATATATATATATATATATATATATATATATATATATATATATATATATATATATATATATATATATATATATATATATATATATATACCAATCATAACTAGTAATCTAAGAATGAGCACTAATAATACATGAATTATTAATTAAACAAATCTTGTATTGCAGAGAAATAACTATTATTAATAATTTAAATAATGATAAAAATAATTAAAATAATAAATCTTGTATTGCAGAGAAATAACTAATATCAATAATCTAAATAGTAATAATAATAATAATAACAATAATATACATACACATATACATACATACACATCCATACATATACAGAGAGAGAGAGAGAGAGAGAGAGAGAGAGAGAGAGAGAGAGAGAGAGAGAGAGAGAGAGAGAGAGAGAGACACAACAAGGAGCTTCTCGTAACACGGAACATCATGTAACGTAACAGAAAATGCTCTACTTTGTCTTTGTCTTTTGGTATTACCACCACCACCACCACCACCATCACCACCATTACCATCAACACTATACTACCATCAACCACCATCACCATTATCAATATTTCCAAACCTACTGCTATAACTATCATATGAACATTGCTACTACTACTACTACTACTACTACTACTACTACTACTACTACTACTATTACTACTACTACTGCTACTACTACTACTACCACCATCGTCACTAACATTAACACCATTACCACCACCATCACTGACCATAACCACCACTATCACCACCACTACCACCACCATCACCACCATCATCACCATCGAAGGAGAAAAGAAAACAAAAAAAAATGTTGATCATTGTATTAACCAAAAGTCTCCCCACCACCATCACCATCACCACCACAATCACCATCAACACCACTCCTATACACCACAAGATCACTGCCATACAACACTTTCACAACCTTCACCATCACAATCAAGCCAACAGACAGACAGTACAGCCATTATCATCACTACTTTCACCATCACCATCACCACCACCACCACCACCATCACAGCCACACCCTATCGTCACAGGCAGTTTCCCTTCTCTCCTCCTCTCTCTCTCTCCTTCTCTCCCTCCCCAACCCTATGCGGCCCCAGATAATGGTCACAATTTTGATAATAACTCTTTACTTCAAGAAATCGACCGGACGTGATATAGTGCTCGAAAAAAAAGAGAAAAATGAGGAAAGAAACGAAACGAGAGCAGAGTGTGGTTGAAAAAATGCGCGATGGAAGATCAGAGCTGAAAAAAAAACAGCATTTTAAAAGAGTAGAAGTTGTGTGTTAGATTTACTGAAAAGATGAAGTGCAGTGGAAGTTTAAATGAAAGTGTAATGTAAATAAAAATAACGTAATAGATGTAATGAAGTGATCGCAAAACAAAAGAACAGAAAAGCGAGGGATAAAAATACACGAAGGAAAAAAAAAGAAAAGTAAAAGAAATGAAACATTATGCGAGACTAGGAGATGTTGCGTGTCCAATTTAGTGAACCGAAAATGGAATGCAGTGGAAGTGGAAATGAAATGGTGTAATGTAAAGAGAGAAAAGGCAATATAAACTGACATTATAAAACACGCCATGAAATAATAGGAGATATGAAACTGTTCTACGTGACATGATGATATTTGCATAAGTAAAACAAAATGTGTAATGGTAATAGATATGGAGATAAAACAGTGAAATACGAAGAAAGGGAAAAAATAATAAAAAATAACACTACAAAGAAGAGTAAAGAGTAAAAATAGAGGATAATAAAGATGTAAACACAGGTATTGTAGAGAAAGAAGACAAAAAGTAGGAAAAAAGAGGATATCAATATAGAAGATGAAAAAATATATATTATTAAGAGATAATATATAAAGAAAAAAATATCTAGAAAATAAAAAAAAAAGATATAAGAAAAAATTATAAAAAGAAACAAAAATGAAATCTAGGATGAGAAAACAAAAGATGCAGAAATATCACACAAAATAACAGAAAAGGAAAAAAATACACAGCAGAAATAATTCCCCCCCCTCTCTCTCTCTCTCTCTCTCTCTCTCTCCACCTCCCTTCTATAAAGACACTGTGAACCTAACGTGAAGCCTTTAAACTCACTTTCACCAACAAGGAAAAGGAAGAGGGAAAACAGAATCTAGACAGAGAACCATAAAAAATTAACAGGCAAAGTGACAGGAAGAGGAACACACTGTAACATACATATTCACGCCCTATTTCCTTTCCTATAGGTGGCCCAGGTGACTCTTTACTGTGCTCAGTGCTCTAGAGGGTTAAGGCTTTCGAATTCAATGCTTTCCTGGTGTTTTAAATAAGGGTTCTCAATATGTCAGGGTTTGCTGGCTCAGGTTCAAGAATTTCGCAGATACAAGTACTTTTGAAAATGTTGAGGCTTATTATCAAGACAGCTCTCATCTTTATGGCAAACTAAACGATTCTAACCTATCTTAACCTGGTAATCTAATGTACGCTCTAGAATAGGGTAGAAAACGTAGTGATTCTCTCTCTCTCTCTCTCTCTCTCTCTCTCTCTCTCTCTCTCTCTCTCTCTACGCGGCAATATGATCTCGCAACAATAGCACAAATACTCAATTACGTTTTATTTTTCTACCTGTTCCTTAGCGTTTTCCTGATGCTGTGAAGAGTGAATATGTCAAATAACCTACTACTCAATTAACCAAATTAGCAAATAAACAACTAACCAATTAACTAGCTAGCTAATTCTTCCAGTCACTTACAACATATTTAACAAGCAACTATGACAAATTAATTATATAATCAATTTAATTACTAAACCAACTGAATAACTAATAAGCCACTTCCTAACTCGTTAATTTACTCACCCACTTCCTCATCAAATACCAAACTAAGTAACTATCTGTACATTTAGACAACTGATAACTGCCCCATCATTCATCTAACAAACCGAATAATTTATAGGCTAACACACACACTAATTCATTCATTTATTCACTTGCTCAATTATTCTTTCGTTCTCACTCACTCACTGCCTTACTAACTGAATACGAGGAAATTAAACCAAACAAAAACACTTCATGCAAAATTCTTTCTTATGAGTTACTCCGCGCTAACCACTAATACCCGGTGCAGGGAAAGCCTCTAATAGCTGATATCCAGGGCCGCGAGTCTGGGAGCGGCGGGGTGATGCAAGGTGGGACTCCATGC
>NC_059264.1:11377834-11380334 GCF_017591435.1 Portunus trituberculatus
TGATGAACGATGAAAAACTAAAGAGAGAGAGAGAGAGAGAGAGAGAGAGAGAGAGAGAGAGAGAGAGAGAGAGAGAGAGAGAGAGAGTGATAGCTGTAAGTAAAAATAAATACCAACACACACAAAAAAAAATTACAAATGGTAGGAGTCACTATGAAAAAAAAAATAATAGTGATGAGAATAGAAAATGCTGGAAAAATAAGAGACAGAATCAGGGCGAGAAAATAAAAAAGGGACCACTGGAGGAAATAAAAAGTAAAAATAGAGAGAGAGAAAAAGAAAGAGGAGTATTTTGAGGCAGTGCAACATAAGAGGAAAAGAAAGGAGAAAAGAATGTGATAGGGAATACAAATGATAAGAGAAAAAAAAAAACACAGGAAATAAAAAAGAGGGGAAAAAATAGCTAAAAATACTGACGATACAGATGGAAAAAAGGAAAAAAAAAGAAAAAAAGAAAGGACAAAATGTAATAGAGAATAAAAAAATTCAAGAGAAAAAAAAAAACAAAAAGAAAAGAAAAAAAATAGATAAACAAAACAGACGATGCAGATGACTAAGGAAAATAAGATAAAAAAAGGAAAAGGAAAAAAAATGTAATAGAGAATACAAAAGATATAAAAAAAATGAACAGGAACTAGAAAAAGGGGAAAAAAATAATAGCTAAAAAAATAGACGATACAGATGGAAAAGAATAAAAAGTGAAAAATTGAAGTTAAATAAAGGTGAAATAAAAGAGACGAGGGGAATAAAATGAGAGAGAGAGAGAGAGAGAGAGAGAGAGAGAGAGAGAGAGAGAGAGAGAGAGAGAGAGAGAGAGGAGCGTAAGGGGAGGTTAATCACTAAAGTTGGGAAGGAAAGAAGGGGAGAGGAATCATTTGGACTGTCAGAGATCAAGGACACGATCGCCATTACTCTCTCTCTCTCTCTCTCTCTCTCTCTAGTTTCCCTTCCCTAAGCCACGTTTTCCTACATTATCTGGACACAACAAAGAGACCAGACTGATGTAAAACGTGTGTGTGTGTGTGTGTGTGTGTGTGTGTGTGTGTGTGTGTGTGTGTGTGCTACAAAAAGGAAGGAAGTGGCCAAAAAAGGGTTGTAGGAAAGTAGTTCAAGAAGACATGGAGGAAGAGGAGGAGGAGGAGGAGGAGGATGAGAGGATGCGAGGGAAGGAGGAATGAAAGCATAGACATAAAGAAGAAGAAAAAGAAGAAAAGAAGAAGAAGAAGAAGAAGAAGAAGAAGAAGAAGAAGAAGAAGAAAAGAAAAGAGAAAAAAGAAAAAGAAAATGAGGAAAGGAAAAAAAAAAGAGAAAAAGAAAAAAGTAAAAGAAGAAAAAGAAGAATTTATAGGAGTTCATGCAGGAGAAGGAGGAGAGGAGGGAAGAGGAGGAGGAGGTGGAGGAGGAGGAAAGAGTGTGACTACGTGAACATATTGATAGTAAGGCGTCAGGTGGTGGAAGTCTGAGAGGGTCAAAGTGAGAGGAAAACAAATGACAGAAAAGGAATAACGTCTGATACGGAAGAGAAACTGTATACTATTTATTGGTTATATTAGAGTAGTGAATAAACATCTTTCATTTTTTTTCTATTTTGCCTTCTTTATTTTCTTTCTTCACTCTTTTCTTTTACTTATTGAAAAACTCCAACTTATTTTCGTTACAGTAGTGAAACAATATTTGTGTCACTTTTTTTCTGTTTTATCTTCTTTGTTTTCTTTTTTCTCTCTTTGCTTATCTAAAAAAAAAAAGACTACAAAAAGTGAAGATGTTTAAAAAGTTAATCAACATATAAAAAAAAGACAAAAGGTGCCAGAAAGCCTATACTTGTCACTCCTTGTATTAATCCTACATACTTATCTCCACCAGTCAGTCTTATCTATAAAACTGTCTATTTATTCTGCCCTAACAACCATGTTTACACAGTCCACCCAAGGCATCTACCACTCTATGTGATGACCAGTTTCTCCTTATATACCTAAAACCCATGTCGAGTTTATATCCATTACTCTTACGTGATCATAATTCTTGTTTCACTTTATTCTATCTATTTTACATGGTCAGGAAATTAAAGTCCTTTGAAGACACTAAAGAAGAAAGCCTGAAACCAAGACTAAAATTACATAAAGAATACTGAAGGTGGTTGAGTCTTACATTACACAACCCGTAGGTAACAAACAGCCACTCCCTACAGTAGCTCAGACGTGAAAGGTATCGCTACAGTTTCCCTTGACACCTCTATGAACTCTGTCCTTGAGGCGAGGCCCAGTTTTCCTTCTATTTCTGAGGTGTGCGATGCGAACTTGCGCCTGACGAAGCGAATCAAGGAGAAGGAAGAACTGAGTGATGGTGCTGGCCGAGTCTGGTTGATGCTGTGTCTATTATTTTGCGACGGGATGGGAGAAAAATAATGTAGATAGGAAATAGAAGATAGAAGGAAAAACACGCAAGGAGAGAGGACTGAGTGATGGTGCTGGCTGAGTCTGGTTAGTGCTGTGTTTATTAT